>NW_026060233.1:2352400-2688458 GCF_024166365.1 Elephas maximus indicus | reverse complement strand
AACAACAAACAACCCTAAACCCCTAACAACAAACAACACTAACACCCTAACAACAAACAACTCTAACCCCCTAACAACAAACAACCCTAAACCCCTAACATCAAACAACACTAACCCCCTAACAACACAAACCACTAACACCCTAACAACAAAAACCACTAAACCCCAACAAGAAACAACCTTAAACCCCTAACAACAAACAACCCTAAACCCCTAACATCAAACAACACTAACACCCTAGCAACAAACAACTCTAACCCCCTAACAACAAACAACCCTAAACCCCTAACAACAAACAACACTAACACCCTAACAACAAACAACCCTAACCCACTAACAACAAACAACCCTAACCCACTAACAACAAAAACCACTAAACCCCAACAAGAAACAACCCTAAACCCCTAACAACAAACACTAACCCCCTAACAAAAACCAACACTAAACCCCTAACAAGAAACTACCCTACCCCCGTAACAACAAACAACACTAACCCCGTAACAAGAAACAACCCTAACCCCCTAACAACAAAGAACACTAACACCCTAACAACAAACAACCCTAAACCCCTAACATCAAAGAACACTAACACCCTAACAACAAACAACCGTAACCCCCTAACAACAAACACTAACCCCCAAACAACAAACAACCCTAACCCCTGAAAACCAAAAACACTAACCCACTAACAACAAACAACCCTAACCCACTAACAACAAACAACCCTAAACCCTAACATCAAACAACACTAACCCCCTAACAACACAAACCACTAACACCCTAACAACAAACAACACTAACACCCTAACAACAAAAACCACTAAACCCCAACAAGAAACAACCTTAAACCCCTAACAACAAACAACCCTAAACCCCTAACAACAAACAACACTAACACCCTAACAACAAACAACGCTAACCCCCTAACAACAAACAACCCTAAACCCCTAACATCAAACAACACTAACCCCCTAACAACACAAACCACTAACACCCTAACAACAAACAACACTAACACCCTAACAACAAAAACCACTAAACCCCAACAAGAAACAACCTTAAACCCCTAACAACAAACAACCCTAAACCCCTAACAACAAACAGCACTAACACCCTAGCAACAAACAACTCTAACCCCCTAACAACAAACAACCCTAAACCCCTAACATCAAACAACACAAACCCCCTAACAACACAAACCACTAACACCCTAACAACAAACAACACTAACACCCTAACAACAAAAACCACTAAACCCCAACAAGAAACAACCTTAAACCCCTAACAACAAACAACCCTAACCCCTGAAAACCAAAAACACTAACCCACTAACAACAAACAACACTAACCCACTAACAACAAAAAACCCTAAACCCCTAACATCAAACAACACTAACCCCCTAACAACACAAACCACTAACACCCTAACAACAAACAACACTAACACCCTAACAACAAAAACCACTAAACCCCAACAAGAAACAACCTTAAACCCCTAACAACAAACAACCCTAAACCCCTAACAACAAACAACACTAACACCCTAACAACAAACAACTCTAACCCCCTAACAACAAACAACCCTAAACCCCTAACATCAAACAACACTAACCCCCTAACAACACAAACCACTAACACCCTAACAACAAACAACACTAACACCCTAACAACAAAAACCACTAAACCCCAACAAGAAACAACCTTAAACCCCTAACAACAAACAACCCTAAACCCCTAACAACAAACAACACTAACACCCTAACAACAAACAACTCTAACCCCCTAACAACAAACAACCCTAAACCCCTAACATCAAACAACATTAACCCCCTAACAACACAAACCACTAACACCCTAACAACAAACAACACTAACACCCTAACAACAAAAACCACTAAACCCCAACAAGAAACAACCCTAAACCCCTAACAACAAACACTAACCCCCTAACAACAAACAACCCTAACCCCTGAAAACCATAAACACTAACCCACTAACAACAAACAACCCTAACCCACTAACAACAAACAACCCTAAACCCCTAACATCAAACAACACTAACCCCCAAACAACACAAACCACTAACACCCTAACAACAAACAACACTAACACCCTAACAACAAAAACCACTAAACCCCAACAAGAAACAACCTTAAACCCCTAACAACAAACAACCCTAAACCCCTAACATCAAACAACACTAACACCCTAACAACAAACAACTCTAACCCCCTAACAACAAACAACCCTAAACCCCTAACATCAAACAACACTAACCCCCTAACAACACAAACCACTAACACCCTAACAAGAAACAACACTAACACCCTAACAACAAAAACCACTAAACCCCAACAAGAAACAACCTTAAACCCCTAACAACAAACAACCCTAAACCCCTAACAAGAAACAACACTAACACCCTAACAACAAACAACTCAAACCCCCTAACAACAAACAACCCTAAACCCCTAACATCAAACAACACTAACCCCCTAACAACACAAACCACTAACACCCTAACAACAAACAACACTAACACCCTAACAACAAAAACCACTAAACCCCAACAAGAAACAACCCTAAACCCCTAACAACAAACACTAACCCCCTAACAACAAACAACCCTAACCCCTGAAAACCATAAACACTAACACACTAACAACAAACAACACTAACCCACTAACAACAAACAACCCTAAACCCCTAACATCAAACAACACTAACCCCCTAACAACACAAACCACTAACACCCTAACAACAAACAACACTAACACCCTAACAACAAAAACCACTAAACCCCAACAAGAAACAACCTTAAACCCCTAAAAACAAACAACCCTAAACCCCTAACATCAAACAACACTAACACCCTAACAACAAACAACTCTAACCCCCTCAAAACAAACAACCCTAAACCCCTAACATCAAACAACACTAACACCCTAACAACAAAAACCACTAAACCCCAAAAAGAAACAACCTTAAACCCCTAACAACAAACAACCCTAAACCCCTAACAACAAACAACACTAACACCCTAACAACAAACAACCCTAACCCCCTAACAACAAACAACCCTAAAACCCTAACATCAAACAACACTAACCCCCTAACAACACAAACCACTAACACCCTAACAACAAACAACACTAACACCCTAACAACAAAAACCACTAAACCCCAACAAGAAACAACCCTAAACCCCTAACAACAAACACTAACCCCCTAACAAAAAACAACACTAAACCCCTAACAAGAAACTACCCTAACCCCGTAACAACAAACAACACTAACCCCGTAACAAGAAACAACCCTAACCCCCTAACAACAAAGAACACTAACACCCTAACAACAAACAACTCTAACCCCCTAACAACAAACAACCCTAAACCCCTAACATCAAACAACACTAACCCCCTAACAACACAAACCACTAACACCCTAACAACAAACAACACTAACACCCTAACAACAAGAACCACTAATCCCCAACAAGAAACAACCTTAAACCCCTAACAACAAACAACCCTAAATCCCTAACAACAAACAACACTAACACCCTAACAACAAACAACTCTAATCCCCTAACAACAAACAACCCTAAACTCCTAACATCAAACAACACTAACCCCCTAACAACACAAACCACTAACACCCTAACAACAAACAACACTAACACCCTAACAACAAAAACCACTAAACCCCAACAAGAAACAACCTTAAACCCCTAACAACAAACAACCCTAAACCCCTAACAACAAACAACACTAACACCCTAACAACAAACAACTCTAACCCCCTAACAACAAACAACCCTAAACCCCTAACATCAAACAACACTAACCCCCTAACAACACAAACCACTAACACCCTAACAACAAACAACACTAACACACTAACAACAAAAACCAATAAACCCCAACAAGAAACAACCCTAAACCCCTAACAACAAACACTTACCCCCTAACAAAAAACAACACTAAACCCCTAACAAGAAACTACCCTAACCCCGTAACAACAAACAACACTAACCCCGTAACAAGAAACAACCCTAACCCCCTAACAACAAAGAACACTAACACCCTAACAACAAACAACCCTAAACCCCTAACATCAAACAACACTAACCCCCTAACAACACAAACCACTAACACCCTAACAACAAACAACCCTAACCCCCTAACAACAAACACTAACCCCCAAACAACAAACAACCCTAACCCCTGAAAACCAAAAACACTAAACCACTAACAACAAACAACCCTAAACCCCTAACATCAAACAACACTAACCCCCTAACAACACAAACCACTAACACCCTAACAACAAACAACACTAACACCCTAACAACAAAAACCACTAAACCCCAACAAGAAACAACCTTAAACCCCTAACAACAAACAACCCTAAACCCCTAACATCAAACAACACTAACACCCTAACAACAAACAACTCTAACCCCCTAACAACAAACAACCCTAACCCCCTAACAACAAAGAACACTAACACCCTAACAACAAACAACCCTAACCCCTGAAAACCAAAAACACTAACCCACTAACAACAAACAACCCTAACCCACTAACAACAAACAACCCTAAACCCTAACATCAAACAACACTAACACCCTAACAACAAACAACCCTAACCCCCTAACAACAAAGAACACTAACACCGTAACAACAAACAACCCTAAACCCCTAACATCAAAGAACACTAACACCCTAACAACAAACAACCCTAACCCCCTAACAACAAACACTAACCCCCAAACAACAAACAGCCCTAACCCCTGAAAACCAAAAACACTAACCCACTAACAACAAACAACCCTAACCCACTAACAACAAACAACCCTAAACCCCTAACATCAAACAACACTAACCCCCTAACAACACAAACCACTAACACCCTAACAACAAACAACACTAACACCCTAACAACAAAAACCACTAAACCCCAACAAGAAACAACCTTAAACCCCTAACAACAAACAACCCTAAACCCCTAACATCAAACAACACTAACACCCTAACAACAAACAACTCTAACCCCCTAACAACAAACAACCCTAAACCCCTAACATCAAACAACACTAACACCCTAACAACAAAAACCACTAAACCCCAACAAGAAACAACCTTAAACCCCTAACAACAAACAACCCTAAACCCCTAACAACAAACAACACTAACACCCTAACAACAAACAACCCTAACCCCCTAACAACAAACAACCCTAAAACCCTAACATCAAACAACACTAACCCCCTAACAACACAAACCACTAACACCCTAACAACAAACAACACTAACACCCTAACAACAAAAACCACTAAACCCCAACAAGAAACAACCCTAAACCCCTAACAACAAACACTAACCCCCTAACAAAAAACAACACTAAACCCCTAACAAGAAACTACCCTAACCCCGTAACAACAAACAACACTAACCCCGTAACAAGAAACAACCCTAACCCCCTAACAACAAAGAACACTAACACCCTAACAACAAACAACTCTAACCCCCTAACAACAAACAACCCTAAACCCCTAACATCAAACAACACTAACCCCCTAACAACACAAACCACTAACACCCTAACAACAAACAACACTAACACCCTAACAACAAGAACCACTAATCCCCAACAAGAAACAACCTTAAACCCCTAACAACAAACAACCCTAAATCCCTAACAACAAACAACACTAACACCCTAACAACAAACAACTCTAATCCCCTAACAACAAACAACCCTAAACTCCTAACATCAAACAACACTAACCCCCTAACAACACAAACCACTAACACCCTAACAACAAACAACACTAACACCCTAACAACAAAAACCACTAAACCCCAACAAGAAACAACCTTAAACCCCTAACAACAAACAACCCTAAACCCCTAACAACAAACAACACTAACACCCTAACAACAAACAACTCTAACCCCCTAACAACAAACAACCCTAAACCCCTAACATCAAACAACACTAACCCCCTAACAACACAAACCACTAACACCCTAACAACAAACAACACTAACACACTAACAACAAAAACCACTAAACCCCAACAAGAAACAACCCTAAACCCCTAACAACAAACACTTACCCCCTAACAAAAAACAACACTAAACCCCTAACAAGAAACTACCCTAACCCCGTAACAACAAACAACACTAACCCCGTAACAAGAAACAACCCTAACCCCCTAACAACAAAGAACACTAACACCCTAACAACAAACAACCCTAAACCCCTAACATCAAACAACACTAACCCCCTAACAACACAAACCACTAACACCCTAACAACAAACAACCCTAACCCCCTAACAACAAACACTAACCCCCAAACAACAAACAACCCTAACCCCTGAAAACCAAAAGCACTAAACCACTAACAACAAACAACCCTAAACCCCTAACATCAAACAACACTAACCCCCTAACAACACAAACCACTAACACCCTAACAACAAACAACACTAACACCCTAACAACAAAAACCACTAAACCCCAACAAGAAACAACCTTAAACCCCTAACAACAAACAACCCTAAACCCCTAACATCAAACAACACTAACACCCTAACAACAAACAACTCTAACCCCCTAACAACAAACAACCCTAACCCCCTAACAACAAAGAACACTAACACCCTAACAACAAACAACCCTAACCCCTGAAAACCAAAAACACTAACCCACTAACAACAAACAACCCTAACCCACTAACAACAAACAACCCTAAACCCTAACATCAAACAACACTAACACCCTAACAACAAACAACCCTAACCCCCTAACAACAAAGAACACTAACACCGTAACAACAAACAACCCTAAACCCCTAACATCAAAGAACACTAACACCCTAACAACAAACAACCCTAACCCCCTAACAACAAACACTAACCCCCAAACAACAAACAGCCCTAACCCCTGAAAACCAAAAACACTAACCCACTAACAACAAACAACCCTAACCCACTAACAACAAACAACCCTAAACCCCTAACATCAAACAACACTAACCCCCTAACAACACAAACCACTAACACCCTAACAACAAACAACACTAACACCCTAACAACAAAAACCACTAAACCCCAACAAGAAACAACCTTAAACCCCTAACAACAAACAACCCTAAACCCCTAACATCAAACAACACTAACACCCTAACAACAAACAACTCTAACCCCCTAACAACAAACAACCCTAAACCCCTAACATCAAACAACACTAACACCCTAACAACAAAAACCACTAAACCCCAACAAGAAACAACCTTAAACCCCTAACAACAAACAACCCTAAACCCCTAACAACAAACAACACTAACACCCTAACAACAAACAACCCTAACCCCCTAACAACAAACAACCCTAAACCCCTAACATCAAACAACACTAACCCCCTAACAACACAAACTGCTAACACCCTAACAACAAACAACACTAACACCCTAACAACAAAAACCACAAACCCCATCAAGAAACAACCTTAAACCCCTAACAACAAACAACCCTAAATCCCTAACAACAAACAACACTAACACCCTAACAACAAACAACTCTAATCCCCTAACAACAAACAACCCTAAACTCCTAACATCAAACAACACTAACCCCCTAACAACACAAACCACTAACACCCTAACAACAAACAACACTAACACCCTAACAACAAAAACCACTAAACCCCAACAAGAAACAACCTTAAACCCCTAACAACAAACAACCCTAAACCCCTAACAACAAACAACACTAACACCCTAACAACAAACAACTCTAACCCCCTAACAACAAACAACCCTAAACCCCTAACATCAAACAACACTAACCCCCTAACAACACAAACCACTAACACCCTAACAACAAACAACACTAACACACTAACAACAAAAACCACTAAACCCCAACAAGAAACAACCCTAAACCCCTAACAACAAACACTAACCCCCTAACAAAAAACAACACTAAACCCCTAACAAGAAACTACCCTAACCCCGTAACAACAAACAACACTAACCCCGTAACAAGAAACAACCCTAACCCCCTAACAACAAAGAACACTAACACCCTAACAACAAACAACTCTAACCCCCTAACAACAAACAACCCTAAACCCCTAACATCAAACAACACTAACCCCCTAACAACACAAACCACTAACACCCTAACAACAAACAACACTAACACCCTAACAACAAGAACCACTAATCCCCAACAAGAAACAACCTTAAACCCCTAACAACAAACAACCCTAAATCCCTAACAACAAACAACACTAACACCCTAACAACAAACAACTCTAATCCCCTAACAACAAACAACCCTAAACTCCTAACATCAAACAACACTAACCCCCTAACAACACAAACCACTAACACCCTAACAACAAACAACACTAACACCCTAACAACAAAAACCACTAAACCCCAACAAGAAACAACCTTAAACCCCTAACAACAAACAACCCTAAACCCCTAACAACAAACAACACTAACACCCTAACAACAAACAACTCTAACCCCCTAACAACAAACAACCCTAAACCCCTAACATCAAACAACACTAACCCCCTAACAACACAAACCACTAACACCCTAACAACAAACAACACTAACACACTAACAACAAAAACCACTAAACCCCAACAAGAAACAACCCTAAACCCCTAACAACAAACACTTACCCCCTAACAAAAAACAACACTAAACCCCTAACAAGAAACTACCCTAACCCCGTAACAACAAACAACACTAACCCCGTAACAAGAAACAACCCTAACCCCCTAACAACAAAGAACACTAACACCCTAACAACAAACAACCCTAAACCCCTAACATCAAACAACACTAACCCCCTAACAACACAAACCACTAACACCCTAACAACAAACAACCCTAACCCCCTAACAACAAACACTAACCCCCAAACAACAAACAACCCTAACCCCTGAAAACCAAAAACACTAAACCACTAACAACAAACAACCCTAAACCCCTAACATCAAACAACACTAACCCCCTAACAACACAAACCACTAACACCCTAACAACAAACAACACTAACACCCTAACAACAAAAACCACTAAACCCCAACAAGAAACAACCTTAAACCCCTAACAACAAACAACCCTAAACCCCTAACATCAAACAACACTAACACCCTAACAACAAACAACTCTAACCCCCTAACAACAAACAACCCTAACCCCCTAACAACAAAGAACACTAACACCCTAACAACAAACAACCCTAACCCCTGAAAACCAAAAACACTAACCCACTAACAACAAACAACCCTAACCCACTAACAACAAACAACCCTAAACCCTAACATCAAACAACACTAACACCCTAACAACAAACAACCCTAACCCCCTAACAACAAAGAACACTAACACCGTAACAACAAACAACCCTAAACCCCTAACATCAAAGAACACTAACACCCTAACAACAAACAACCCTAACCCCCTAACAACAAACACTAACCCCCAAACAACAAACAGCCCTAACCCCTGAAAACCAAAAACACTAACCCACTAACAACAAACAACCCTAACCCACTAACAACAAACAACCCTAAACCCCTAACATCAAACAACACTAACCCCCTAACAACACAAACCACTAACACCCTAACAACAAACAACACTAACACCCTAACAACAAAAACCACTAAACCCCAACAAGAAACAACCTTAAACCCCTAACAACAAACAACCCTAAACCCCTAACATCAAACAACACTAACACCCTAACAACAAACAACTCTAACCCCCTAACAACAAACAACCCTAAACCCCTAACATCAAACAACACTAACACCCTAACAACAAAAACCACTAAACCCCAACAAGAAACAACCTTAAACCCCTAACAACAAACAACCCTAAACCCCTAACAACAAACAACACTAACACCCTAACAACAAACAACCCTAACCCCCTAACAACAAACAACCCTAAACCCCTAACATCAAACAACACTAACCCCCTAACAACACAAACTGCTAACACCCTAACAACAAACAACACTAACACCCTAACAACAAAAACCACAAACCCCATCAAGAAACAACCTTAAACCCCTAACAACAAACAACCCTAACCCCTGAAAACCAAAAACACTAACCCACTAACAACAAACAACCATAACCCACTAACAACAAACAACCCTAAACCCCTAACATCAAACAACACTAACCCCCTAACAACACAAACCACTAACACCCTAACAACAAACAACACTAACACCCTAACAACAAAAACCACTAAACCCCAACAAGAAACAACCTTAAACCCCTAACAACAAACAACCCTAAACCCCTAACAACAAACAACACTAACACCCTAACAACAAACAACTCTAACCCCCTAACAACAAACAACCCTAAACCCCTAACATCAAACAACACTAACCCCCTAACAACACAAACCACTAACACCCTAACAACAAACAACACTAACACCCTAACAACAAAAACCACTAAACCCCAACAAGAAACAACCTTAAACCCCTCACAACAAACAACCCTAAACCCCTAACAACAAACAACACTAACACCCTAACAACAAACAACCCTAACCCCCTAACAACAAACAACCCTAAAACCCTAACATCAAACAACACTAACCCCCTAACAACACAAACCACTAACACCCTAACAACAAACAACACTAACACCCTAACAACAAAAACCACTAAACCCCAACAAGAAACAACCCTAAACCCCTAACAACAAACACTAACCCCCTAACAAAAAACAACACTAAACCCCTAACAAGAAACTACCCTAACCCCGTAACAACAAACAACACTAACCCCGTAACAAGAAACAACCCTAACCCCCTAACAACAAAGAACACTAACACCCTAACAACAAACAACTCTAACCCCCTAACAACAAACAACCCTAAACCCCTAACATCAAACAACACTAACCCCCTAACAACACAAACCACTAACACCCTAACAACAAACAACACTAACACCCTAACAACAAGAACCACTAATCCCCAACAAGAAACAACCTTAAACCCCTAACAACAAACAACCCTAAATCCCTAACAACAAACAACACTAACACCCTAACAACAAACAACTCTAATCCCCTAACAACAAACAACCCTAAACTCCTAACATCAAACAACACTAACCCCCTAACAACACAAACCACTAACACCCTAACAACAAACAACACTAACACCCTAACAACAAAAACCACTAAACCCCAACAAGAAACAACCTTAAACCCCTAACAACAAACAACCCTAAACCCCTAACAACAAACAACACTAACACCCTAACAACAAACAACTCTAACCCCCTAACAACAAACAACCCTAAACCCCTAACATCAAACAACACTAACCCCCTAACAACACAAACCACTAACACCCTAACAACAAACAACACTAACACACTAACAACAAAAACCACTAAACCCCAACAAGAAACAACCCTAAACCCCTAACAACAAACACTTACCCCCTAACAAAAAACAACACTAAACCCCTAACAAGAAACTACCCTAACCCCGTAACAACAAACAACACTAACCCCGTAACAAGAAACAACCCTAACCCCCTAACAACAAAGAACACTAACACCCTAACAACAAACAACCCTAAACCCCTAACATCAAACAACACTAACCCCCTAACAACACAAACCACTAACACCCTAACAACAAACAACCCTAACCCCCTAACAACAAACACTAACCCCCAAACAACAAACAACCCTAACCCCTGAAAACCAAAAACACTAAACCACTAACAACAAACAACCCTAAACCCCTAACATCAAACAACACTAACCCCCTAACAACACAAACCACTAACACCCTAACAACAAACAACACTAACACCCTAACAACAAAAACCACTAAACCCCAACAAGAAACAACCTTAAACCCCTAACAACAAACAACCCTAAACCCCTAACATCAAACAACACTAACACCCTAACAACAAACAACTCTAACCCCCTAACAACAAACAACCCTAACCCCCTAACAACAAAGAACACTAACACCCTAACAACAAACAACCCTAACCCCTGAAAACCAAAAACACTAACCCACTAACAACAAACAACCCTAACGCACTAACAACAAACAACCCTAAACCCTAACATCAAACAACACTAACACCCTAACAACAAACAACCCTAACCCCCTAACAACAAAGAACACTAACACCGTAACAACAAACAACCCTAAACCCCTAACATCAAAGAACACTAACACCCTAACAACAAACAACCCTAACCCCCTAACAACAAACACTAACCCCCAAACAACAAACAGCCCTAACCCCTGAAAACCAAAAACACTAACCCACTAACAACAAACAACCCTAACCCACTAACAACAAACAACCCTAAACCCCTAACATCAAACAACACTAACCCCCTAACAACACAAACCACTAACACCCTAACAACAAACAACACTAACACCCTAACAACAAAAACCACTAAACCCCAACAAGAAACAACCTTAAACCCCTAACAACAAACAACCCTAAACCCCTAACATCAAACAACACTAACACCCTAACAACAAACAACTCTAACCCCCTAACAACAAACAACCCTAAACCCCTAACATCAAACAACACTAACACCCTAACAACAAAAACCACTAAACCCCAACAAGAAACAACCTTAAACCCCTAACAACAAACAACCCTAAACCCCTAACAACAAACAACACTAACACCCTAACAACAAACAACCCTAACCCCCTAACAACAAACAACCCTAAAACCCTAACATCAAACAACACTAACCCCCTAACAACACAAACCACTAACACCCTAACAACAAACAACACTAACACCCTAACAACAAAAACCACTAAACCCCAACAAGAAACAACCCTAAACCCCTAACAACAAACACTAACCCCCTAACAAAAAACAACACTAAACCCCTAACAAGAAACTACCCTAACCCCGTAACAACAAACAACACTAACCCCGTAACAAGAAACAACCCTAACCCCCTAACAACAAAGAACACTAACACCCTAACAACAAACAACTCTAACCCCCTAACAACAAACAACCCTAAACCCCTAACATCAAACAACACTAACCCCCTAACAACACAAACCACTAACACCCTAACAACAAACAACACTAACACCCTAACAACAAGAACCACTAATCCCCAACAAGAAACAACCTTAAACCCCTAACAACAAACAACCCTAAATCCCTAACAACAAACAACACTAACACCCTAACAACAAACAACTCTAATCCCCTAACAACAAACAACCCTAAACTCCTAACATCAAACAACACTAACCCCCTAACAACACAAACCACTAACACCCTAACAACAAACAACACTAACACCCTAACAACAAAAACCACTAAACCCCAACAAGAAACAACCTTAAACCCCTAACAACAAACAACCCTAAACCCCTAACAACAAACAACACTAACACCCTAACAACAAACAACTCTAACCCCCTAACAACAAACAACCCTAAACCCCTAACATCAAACAACACTAACCCCCTAACAACACAAACCACTAACACCCTAACAACAAAAACCACTAAACCCCAACAAGAAACAACCTTAAACCCCTAACAACAAACAACCCTAAACCCCTAACATCAAACAACACTAACACCCTAACAACAAACAACTCTAACCCCCTAACAACAAACAACCCTAACCCCCAACAACAAAGAACACTAACACCCTAACAACAAACAACCCTAACCCCTGAAAACCAAAAACACTAACCCACTAACAACAAACAACCCTAACCCACTAACAACAAACAACCCTAAACCCTAACATCAAACAACACTAACACCCTAACAACAAACAACCCTAACCCCCTAACAACAAAGAACACTAACACCGTAACAACAAACAACCCTAAACCCCTAACATCAAAGAACACTAACACCCTAACAACAAACAACCCTAACCCCCTAACAACAAACACTAACCCCCAAACAACAAACAGCCCTAACCCCTGAAAACCAAAAACACTAACCCACTAACAACAAACAACCCTAACCCACTAACAACAAACAACCCTAAACCCCTAACATCAAACAACACTAACCCCCTAACAACACAAACCACTAACACCCTAACAACAAACAACACTAACACCCTAACAACAAAAACCACTAAACCCCAACAAGAAACAACCTTAAACCCCTAACAACAAACAACCCTAAACCCCTAACATCAAACAACACTAACACCCTAACAACAAACAACTCTAACCCCCTAACAACAAACAACCCTAAACCCCTAACATCAAACAACACTAACACCCTAACAACAAAAACCACTAAACCCCAACAAGAAACAACCTTAAACCCCTAACAACAAACAACCCTAAACCCCTAACAACAAACAACACTAACACCCTAACAACAAACAACCCTAACCCCCTAACAACAAACAACCCTAAACCCCTAACATCAAACAACACTAACCCCCTAACAACACAAACTGCTAACACCCTAACAACAAACAACACTAACACCCTAACAACAAAAACCACAAACCCCATCAAGAAACAACCTTAAACCCCTAACAACAAACAACCCTAACCCCTGAAAACCAAAAACACTAACCCACTAACAACAAACAACCATAACCCACTAACAACAAACAACCCTAAACCCCTAACATCAAACAACACTAACCCCCTAACAACACAAACCACTAACACCCTAACAACAAACAACACTAACACCCTAACAACAAAAACCACTAAACCCCAACAAGAAACAACCTTAAACCCCTAACAACAAACAACCCTAAACCCCTAACAACAAACAACACTAACACCCTAACAACAAACAACTCTAACCCCCTAACAACAAACAACCCTAAACCCCTAACATCAAACAACACTAACCCCCTAACAACACAAACCACTAACACCCTAACAACAAACAACACTAACACCCTAACAACAAAAACCACTAAACCCCAACAAGAAACAACCTTAAACCCCTAACAACAAACAACCCTAAACCCCTAACAAGAAACAACACTAACACCCTAACAACAAACAACTCAAACCCCCTAACAACAAACAACACTAAACCCCTAACAACAAACAACACTAACACCCTAACAACAAACAACTCTAACCCCCTAACAACAAACAACCCTAAACCCCTAACATCAAACAACACTAACCCCCTAACAACACAAACCACTAACACCCTAACAACAAACAACACTAACACAATAACAACAAAAACCACTAAACCCCAACATGAAACAACCCTAAACCCCTAACAACAAACACTAACCCCCTAACAACAAACAACCCTAACCCCTGAAAACCATAAACACTAACCCACTAACAACAAACAACCCTAACCCACTAACAACAAACAACCCTAAACCCCTAACATCAAACAACACTAACCCCCTAACAACACAAACCACTAACACCCTAACAACAAACAACACTAACACCCTAACAACAAAAACCACTAAACCCCAACAAGAAACAACCTTAAACCCCTAACAACAAACAACCCTAAACCCCTAACATCAAACAACACTAACACCCTAACAACAAACAAATCTAACCCCCTAACAACAAACAACCCTAAACCCCTAACATCAAACAACACTAACACCCTTACAACAAAAACCACTAAACCCCAACAAGAAACAACCTTAAACCCCTAACAACAAACAACCCTAAACCCCTAACAACAAACAACACTAACACCCTAACAACAAACAACCCTAACCCCCTAACAACAAACAACCCTAAACCCCTAACATCAAACAACACTAACCCCCTAACAACACAAACCACTAACACCCTAACAACAAACAACACTAACACCCTAACAACAAACAACTCTAACCCCCTAACAACAAACAACCCTAAACCCCTAACATCAAACAACACTAACCCCCTAACAAAACAAACCACTAACACCCTAACAACAAACAACACTAACACCCTAACAACAAAAACCACTAAACCCCAACAAGAAACAACCTTAAACCCCTAACAACAAACAACCCTAAACCCCTAACATCAAACAACACTAACACCCTAACAACAAACAACTCTAACCCCCTAACAACAAACAACCCTAAACCCCTAACAACAAACAACACTAACACCCTAACAACACAAACCACTAACACCCAACAACAAACAACCCTAACACCCTAACAACAAAAACCACTAAACCCCAACAAGAAACAACCTTAAACCCCTAACAACAAACAACCCTAAACCCCTAACATCAAACAACACTAACACCCTAACAACAAACAACTCTAACCCCCTAACAACAAACAACCCTAAACCCCTAACAACAAACAACAGTAACGCCCTAACAACAAAAACCACTAAACCCCAACAAGAAACAACCTTAAACCCGTAACAACAAACAACCCTAAACCCCTAACAACAAACAACACTAACACCCTAACAACAAACAACTCTAACCCCCTAACAACAAACAACCCTAAACCCCTAAAATCAAACAACACTAACCCCCTAACAACACAAACCACTAACACCCTAACAACAAACAACACTAACACCCTAACAACAAAAACCACTAAACCCCAACAAGAAACAACCTTAAACCCCTAACAACAAACAACTCTAAACCCCTAACAGCAAACAACACTAACACCCTAACAACAAACAACTCTAACCCCCTAACAACAAACAACCCTAAACCCCTAACATCAAACAACACTAACCCCCTAACAACACAAACCACTAACACCCTAACAACAAAAACCACTAAACCCCAACAAGAAACAACCTTAAACCCCTAACAACAAACAACCCTAAACCCCTAACATCAAACAACACTAACACCCTAGCAACAAACAACTCTAACCCCCTAACAACAAACAACCCTAAACCCCTAACAACAAACAACACTAACACCCTAACAACAAACAACCCTAACCCACTAACAACAAACAACCCTAACCCAGTAACAACAAAAACCACTAAACCCCAACAAGAAACAACCCTAAACCCCTAACAACAAACACTAACCCCCTAACAAAAAACAACACTAAACCCCTAACAAGAAACTACCCTAACCCCGTAACAACAAACAACACTAACCCCGTAACAAGAAACAACCCTAACCCCCTAACAACAAAGAACACTAACACCCTAACAACAAACAACCCTAAACCCCTAACATCAAAGAACACTAACACCCTAACAACAAACAACCGTAACCCCCTAACAACAAACACTAACCCCCAAACAACAAACAACCCTAACCCCTGAAAACCAAAAACACTAACCCACTAACAACAAACAACACTAACCCACTAACAACAAACAACCCTAAACCCTAACATCAAACAACACTAACCCCCTAACAACACAAACCACTAACACCCTAACAACAAACAACACTAACACCCTAACAACAAAAACCACTAAACCCCAACAAGAAACAACCTTAAACCCCTAACAACAAACAACCCTAAACCCCTAACAACAAACAACACTAACACCCTAACAACAAACAACGCTAACCCCCTCACAACAAACAACCCTAAACCCCTAACATCAAACAACACTAACCCCCTAACAACACACACCACTAACACCCTAACAACAAACAACACTAACACCCTAACAACAAAAACCACTAAACCCCAACAAGAAACAACCTTAAACCCCTAACAACAAACAACCCTAAACCCCTAACAACAAACAACACTAACACCCTAACAACAAACAACCCTAACCCCCTAACAACAAACAACCCTAAACCCCTAACATCAAACAACACTAACCCCCTAACAACACAAACCACTAACACCCTAACAACAAACAACACTAACACCCTAACAACAAACAACTCTAACCCCCTAACAACAAACAACCCTAAACCCCTAACATCAAACAACACTAACCCCCTAACAAAACAAACCACTAACACCCTAACAACAAACAACACTAACACCCTAACAACAAAAACCACTAAACCCCAACAAGAAACAACCTTAAACCCCTAACAACAAACAACCCTAAACCCCTAACATCAAACAACACTAACACCCTAACAACAAACAACTCTAACCCCCTAACAACAAACAACCCTAAACCCCTAACAACAAACAACACTAACACCCTAACAACACAAACCACTAACACCCAACAACAAACAACCCTAACACCCTAACAACAAAAACCACTAAACCCCAACAAGAAACAACCTTAAACCCCTAACAACAAACAACCCTAAACCCCTAACATCAAACAACACTAACACCCTAACAACAAACAACTCTAACCCCCTAACAACAAACAACCCTAAACCCCTAACAACAAACAACACTAACACCCTAACAACAAAAACCACTAAACCCCAACAAGAAACAACCTTAAACCCGTAACAACAAACAACCCTAAACCCCTAACAACAAACAACACTAACACCCTAACAACAAACAACTCTAACCCCCTAACAACAAACAACCCTAAACCCCTAACATCAAACAACACTAACCCCCTAACAACACAAACCACTAACACCCTAACAACAAAAACCACTAAACCCCAACAAGAAACAACCTTAAACCCCTAACAACAAACAACCCTAAACCCCTAACATCAAACAACACTAACACCCTAGCAACAAACAACTCTAACCCCCTAACAACAAACAACACTAACACCCTAACAACAAACAACCCTAACCCACTAACAACAAACAACCCTAACCCAGTAACAACAAAAACCACTAAACCCCAACAAGAAACAACCCTAAACCCCTAACAACAAACACTAACCCCCTAACAAAAAACAACACTAAACCCCTAACAAGAAACTACCCTAACCCCGTAACAACAAACAACACTAACCCCGTAACAAGAAACAACCCTAACCCCCTAACAACAAAGAACACTAACACCCTAAGAACAAACAACCCTAAACCCCTAACATCAAAGAACACTAACACCCTAACAACAAACAACCGTAACCCCCTAACAACAACACTAACCCCCAAACAACAAACAACCCTAACCCCTGAAAACCAAAAACACTAACCCACTAACAACAAACAACCCTAACCCACTAACAACAAACAACCCTAAACCCTAACATCAAACAACACTAACCCCCTAACAACACAAACCACTAACACCCTAACAACAAACAACACTAACACCCTAACAACAAAAACCACTAAACCCCAACAAGAAACAACCTTAAACCCCTAACAACAAACAACCCTAAACCCCTAACAACAAACAACACTAACACCCTAACAACAAACAACGCTAACCCCCTAACAACAAACAACCCTAAACCCCTAACATCAAACAACACTAACCCCCTAACAACACAAACCACTAACACCCTAACAACAAACAACACTAACACCCTAACAACAAAAACCACTAAACCCCAACAAGAAACAACCTTAAACCCCTAACAACAAACAACCCTAAACCCCTAACAACAAACAGCACTAACACCCTAGCAACAAAAAACTCTAACCCCCTAACAACAAACAACCCTAAACCCCTAACATCAAACAACACAAATCCCCTAACAACACAAACCACTAACACCCTAACAACAAACAACACTAACACCCTAACAACAAAAACCACTAAACCCCAACAAGAAACAACCTTAAACCCCTAACAACAAACAACCCTAACCCCTGAAAACCAAAAACACTAACCCACTAACAACAAACAACCCTAACCCACTAACAACAAACAACCCTAAACCCCTAACATCAAACAACACTAACCCCCTAACAACACAAACCACTAACACCCTAACAACAAACAACACTAACACCCTAACAACAAAAACCACTAAACCCCAACAAGAAACAACCTTAAACCCCTAACAACAAACAACCCTAAACCCCTAACAACAAACAACACTAACACCCTAACAACAAACAACTCTAACCCCCTAACAACAAACAACCCTAAACCCCTAACATCAAACAACACTAACCCCCTAACAACACAAACCACTAACACCCTAACAACAAACAACCCTAACCCCCTAACAACAAACAACCCTAAACCCCTAACATCAAACAACACTAACCCCCTAACAACACAAACCACTAACACCCTAACAACAAACAACCCTAACCCCCTAACAACAAACAACCCTAAACCCCTAACAACAAACAACCCTAACCCCCAACAACAAACACTAACCCCCAAACATCAAACAACCCTAACCCCTGAAAACCAAAAACACTAACCCACTAACAACAAACAACCCTACCCACTAACAACAAACAACCCTAAACCCCTAACATCAAACAACACTAACCCCCTAACAACACAAACCACTAACACCCTAACAACAAACAAAACTAACACCCTAACAACAAAAACCACTAAACCCCAACAAGAAACAACCTTAAACCCCTAACAACAAACAACCCTAAACCCCTAACATCAAACAACACTAACACCCTAACAACAAACAACTCTAACCCCCTAACAACAAACAACCCTAAACCCCTAACATCAAACAACACTAACACCCTAACAACAAAAACCACTAAACCCCAACAAGAAACAACCTTTAACCCCTAACAACAAACAACCCTAAACCCCTAACAACAAACAACACTAACACCCTAACAACAAACAACTCTAACCCCCTAACAACAAACAACCCTAAACCCCTAACATCAAACAACACTAACCCCCTAACAACACAAACCACTATCACCCTAACAACAAACAACACTAACACCCTAACAACAAAAACCACTAAACCCCAACAAGAAACAACCTTAAACCCCTAACAACAAACAACCCTAAACCCCTAACAACAAACAACACTAACACCCTAACAACAAACAACTCTAACCCCCTAACAACAAACAACCCTAAACCCCTAACATCAAACAACACTAACCCCGTAACAACACAAACCACTAACACCCTAACAACAAACAACACTAACACCCTAACAACAAACACCACTAAACCCCAACAAGAAACAACCTTAAACCCCTAACAACAAACAACCCTAAACCCCTAACAACAAACAACACTAACACCCTAACAACAAACAACTCTAACCACGTATCAACAAACAACCCTAAATCCCTAACATCAAACAACACTAACCCCCTAACAACACAAACCACTAACACCCTAACAACAAACAACACTAACACCCTAACAACAAAAACCACTAAACCCCAACAAGAAACAACCCTAAACCCCTAACAACAAACACTAACCCCCTAACAACAAACAACCCTAACCCCTGAAAACCATAAACACTAACCCACTAACAACAAACAACCCTAACCCACTAACAACAAACAACCCTAAACCCCTAACATCAAACAACACTAACCCCCTAACAACACAAACCACTAACACCCTAACAACAAACAACACTAACACCCTAACAACAAAAACCACTAAACCCCAACAAGAAACAACCTTAAACCCCTAACAACAAACAACCCTAAACCCCTAACATCAAACAACACTAACACCCTAACAACAAACAACTCTAACCCCCTAACAACAAACAACCCTAAACCCCTAACATCAAACAACACTAACCCCCTAACAACACAAACCACTAACACCCTAACAACAAACAACACTAACACCCTAACAACAAAAACCACTAAACCCCAACAAGAAACAACCTTAAACCCCTAACAACAAACAACCCTAAACCCCTAACAAGAAACAACACTAACACCCTAACAACAAACAACTCAAACCCCCTAACAACAAACAACCCTAAACCCCTAACAACAAACAACACTAACACCCTAACAACAAACAACTCTAACCCCCTAACAACAAACAACCCTAAACCCCTAACATCAAACAACACTAACCCCCTAACAACACAAACCACTAACACCCTAACAACAAACAACACTAACACCCTAACAACAAAAACCACTAAACCCCAACAAGAAACAACCCTAAACCCCTAACAACAAACACTAACCCCCTAACAACAAACAACCCTAACCCCTGAAAACCATAAACACTAACCCACTAACAACAAACAACCCTAACCCACTAACAACAAACAACCCTAAACCCCTAACATCAAACAACACTAACCCCCTAACAACACAAACCACTAACACCCTAACAACAAACAACACTAACACCCTAACAACAAAAACCACTAAACCCCAACAAGAAACAACCTTAAACCCCTAACAACAAACAACCCTAAACCCCTAACAACAAACAACACTAACACCCTAACAACAAACAACCCTAACCCCCTAACAACAAACAACCCTAAAACCCTAACATCAAACAACACTAACCCCCTAACAACACAAACCACTAACACCCTAACAACAAACAACACTAACACCCTAACAACAAACAACTCTAACCCCCTAACAACAAACAACCCTAAACCCCTAACATCAAACAACACTAACCCCCTAACAAAACAAACCACTAACACCCTAACAACAAACACTAACACCCTAACAAGAAAAACCACTAAACCCCAACAAGAAACAACCTTAAACCCCTAACAAGAAACAACCCTAAACCCCTAACATCAAACAACACTAACACCCTAACAACAAACAACTCTAACCCCCTAACAACAAACAACCCTAAACCCCTAACAACAAACAACAGTAACACCCTAACAACACAAACCACTAACACCCAACAACAAACAACCCTAACACCCTAACAACAAAAACCACTAAACCCCAACAAGAAACAACCTTAAACCCCTAACAACAAACAACCCTAAACCCCTAACATCAAACAACACTAACACCCTAACAACAAACAACTCTAACCCCCTAACAACAAACAACCCTAAACCCCTAACAACAAACAACACTAACACCCTAACAACAAAAACCACTAAACCCCAACAAGAAACAACCTTAAACCCGTAACAACAAACAACCCTAAACCCCTAACAACAAACAACACTAACACCCTAACAACAAACAACTCTAACCCCCTAACAACAAACAACCCTAAACCCCTAACATCAATCAACACTAACCCCCTAACAACACAAACCACTAACACCCTAACAACAAACAACACTAACACCCTAACAGCAAAAACCACTAAACCCCAACAAGAAACAACCTTAAACCCCTAACAACAAACAACCCTAAACCCCTAACAACAAACAACACTAACACCCTAACAACAAACAACTCTAACCCCCTAACAACAAACAACCCTAAACCCCTAACATCAAACAACACTAACCCCCTAACAACACAAACCACTAACACCCTAACAACAAACAACACTAACACCCTAACAACAAAAACCACTAAACCCCAACAAGAAACAACCTTAAACCCCTAACAACAAACAACCCTAAACCCCTAACATCAAACAACACTAACACCCTAGCAACAAACAACTCTAACCCCCTAACAACAAACAACCCTAAACCCCTAACAACAAACAACACTAACACCCTAACAACAAACAACCCTAACCCACTAACAACAAACAACCCTAACCCACTAACAACAAAAACCACTAAACCCCAACAAGAAACAACCCTAAACCCCTAACAACAAACACTAACCCCCTAACAAAAAACAACACTAAACCCCTAACAAGAAACTACCCTAACCCCGTAACAACAAACAACACTAACCCCGTAACAAGAAACAACCCTAACCCCCTAACAACAAAGAACACTAACACCCTAACAACAAACAACCCTAAACCCCTAACATCAAAGAACACTAACACCCTAACAACAAACAACCGCAACCCCCTAACAACAAACACTAACCCCCAAACAACAAACAACCCTAACCCCTGAAAACCAAAAACACTAACCCACTAACAACAAACAACCCTAACCCACTAACAAGAAACAACCCTAAACCCTAACATCAAACAACACTAACCCCCTAACAACACAAACCACTAACACCCTAACAACAAACAACACTAACACCCTAACAACAAAAACCACTAAACCCCAACAAGAAACAACCTTAAACCCCTAACAACAAACAACCCTAAACCCCTAACAACAAACAACACTAACACCCTAACAACAAACAACGCTAACCCCCTAACAACAAACAACCCTAAACCCCTAACATCAAACAACACTAACCCCCTAACAACACAAACCACTAACACCCTAACAACAAACAACACTAACACCCTAACAACAAAAACCACTAAACCCCAACAAGAAACAACCTTAAACCCCTAACAAAAAACAACCCTAAACCCCTAACAACAAACAGCACTAACACCCTAGCAACAAACAACTCTAACCCCCTAACAACAAACAACCCTAAACCCCAAACATCAAACAACACAAACCCCCTAACAACACAAACCACTAACACCCTAACAACAAACAACACTAACACCCTAACAACAAAAACCACTAAACCCCAACAAGAAACAACCTTAAACCCCTAACAACAAACAACCCTAACCCCTGAAAACCAAAAACACTAACCCACTAACAACAAACAACCCTAACCCACTAACAACAAACAACCCTAAACCCCTAACATCAAACAACACTAACCCCCTAACAACACAAACCACTAACACCCTAACAACAAACAACCCTAACCCCCTAACAACAAACAACCCTAAACCCCTAACATCAAACAACACTAACACCCTAACAACACAAACCACTAACACCCTAACAACAAACAACCCTAACCCCCAACAACAAACACTAACCCCCAAACAACAAACAACCCTAACCCCTGAAAACCAAAAACACTAACCCACTAACAACAAACAACCCTACCCACTAACAACAAACAACCCTAAACCCCTAACATCAAACAACACTAACCCCCTAACAACACAAACCACTAACACCCTAACAACAAACAACACTAACACCCTAACAACAAAAACCACTAAACCCCAACAAGAAACAACCTTAAACCCCTAACAACAAACAACCCTAAACCCCTAACATCAAACAACACTAACACCCTAACAACAAACAACTCTAACCCCCTAACAACAAACAACCCTAAACCCCTAACAACAAACAACACTAACACCCTAACAACAAACAACCCTAACCCACTAACAACAAACAACCCTAACCCACTAACAACAAAAACCACTAAACCCCAACAAGAAACAACCCTAAACCCCTAACAACAAACACTAACCCCCTAACAAAAAACAACACTAAACCCCTAACAAGAAACTACGCTAACCCCGTAACCACAAACAACACTAACCCCGTAACAAGAAACAACCCTAACCCCCTAACAACAAAGAACACTAACACCCTAACAACAAACAACCCTAAACCCCTAACATCAAAGAACACTAACACCCTAACAACAAACAACCGTAACCCCCTAACAACAAACACTAACCCCCAAACAACAAACAACCCTAACCCCTGAAAACCAAAAACACTAACCCACTAACAACAAACAACCCTAACCCACTAACAACAAACAACCCTAAACCCTAACATCAAACAACACTAACCCCCTAACAACACAAACCACTAACACCCTAACAACAAACAACACTAACACCCTAACAACAAAAACCACTAAACCCCAACAAGAAACAACCTTAAACCCCTAACAACAAACAACCCTAAACCCCTAACAACAAACAACACTAACACCCTAACAACAAACAACGCTAACCCCCTAACAACAAACAACCTTAAACCCCTAACATCAAACAACACTAAACCCCTAACAACACAAACCACTAACACCCTAACAACAAACAACACTAACACCCTAACAACAAAAACCACTAAACCCCAACAAGAAACAACCTTAAACCCCTAACAACAAACAACCCTAAACCCCTAACAACAAACAGCACTAACACCCTAGCAACAAACAACTCTAACCCCCTAACAACAAACAACCCTAAACCCCTAACATCAAACAACACAAACCCCCTAACAACACAAACCACTAACACCCTAACAACAAACAACACTAACACCCTAACAACAAAAACCACTAAACCCCAACAAGAAACAACCTTAAACCCCTAACAACAAACAACCCTAACCCCTGAAAACCAAAAACACTAACCCACTAACAACAAACAACCCTAACCCACTAACAACAAAAAACCCTAAACCCCTAACATCAAACAACACTAACCCCCTAACAACACAAACCACTAACACCCTAACAACAAACAACACTAACACCCTAACAACAAAAACCACTAAACCCCAACAAGAAACAACCTTAAACCCCTAACAACAAACAACCCTAAACCCCTAACATCAAACAACACTAACACCCTAACAACAAACAACTCTAACCCCCTAACAACAAACAACCCTAAACCCCTAACATCAAACAACACTAACCCCCTAACAACACAAACCACTAACACCCTAACAACAAACAACACTAACACCCTAACAACAAAAACCACTAAACCCCAACAAGAAACAACCTTAAACCCCTAACAACAAACAACCCTAAACCCCTAACAAGAAACAACACTAACACCCTAACAACAAACAACTCAAACCCCCTAACAACAAACAACCCTAAACCCCTAACAACAAACAACACTAACACCCTAACAACAAACAACTCTGACCCCCTAACAACAAACAACCCTAAACCCCTAACATCAAACAACACTAACCCCCTAACAACACAAACCACTAACACCCTAACAACAAACAACACTAACACCCTAACAACAAAAACCACTAAACCCCAACAAGAAACAACCCTAAACCCCTAACAACAAACACTAACCCCCTAACAACAAACAACCCTAACCCCTGAAAACCATAAACACTAACCCACTAACAACAAACAACCCTAACCCACTAACAACAAACAACCCTAAACCCCTAACATCAAACAACACTAACCCCCTAACAACACAAACCACTAACACCCTAACAACAAACAACACTAACACCCTAACAACAAAAACCACTAAACCCCAACAAGAAACAACCTTAAACCCCTAACAACAAACAACCCTAAACCCCTAACAACAAACAACACTAACACCCTAACAACAAACAACCCTAACCCCCTAACAACAAACAACCCTAAAACCCTAACATCAAACAACACTAACCCCCTAACAACACAAACCACTAACACCCTAACAACAAACAACACTAACACCCTAACAACAAACAACTCTAACCCCCTAACAACAAACAACCCTAAACCCCTAACATCAAACAACACTAACCCCCTAACAAAACAAACCACTAACACCCTAACAACAAACACTAACACCCTAACAAGAAAAACCACTAAACCCCAACAAGAAACAACCTTAAACCCCTAACAAGAAACAACCCTAAACCCCTAACATCAAACAACACTAACACCCTAACAACAAACAACTCTAACCCCCTAACAACAAACAACCCTAAACCCCTAACAACAAACAACAGTAACACCCTAACAACACAAACCACTAACACCCAACAACAAACAACCCTAACACCCTAACAACAAAAACCACTAAACCCCAACAAGAAACAACCTTAAACCCCTAACAACAAACAACCCTAAACCCCTAACATCAAACAACACTAACACCCTAACAACAAACAACTCTAACCCCCTAACAACAAACAACCCTAAACCCCTAACAACAAACAACACTAACACCCTAACAACAAAAACCACTAAACCCCAACAAGAAACAACCTTAAACCCGTAACAACAAACAACCCTAAACCCCTAACAACAAACAACACTAACACCCTAACAACAAACAACTCTAACCCCCTAACAACAAACAACCCTAAACCCCTAACATCAATCAACACTAACCCCCTAACAACACAAACCACTAACACCCTAACAACAAACAACACTAACACCCTAACAGCAAAAACCACTAAACCCCAACAAGAAACAACCTTAAACCCCTAACAACAAACAACCCTAAACCCCTAACAACAAACAACACTAACACCCTAACAACAAACAACTCTAACCCCCTAACAACAAACAACCCTAAACCCCTAACATCAAAGAACACTAACCCCCTAACAACACAAACCACTAACACCCTAACAACAAACAACACTAACACCCTAACAACAAAAACCACTAAACCCCAACAAGAAACAACCTTAAACCCCTAACAACAAACAACCCTAAACCCCTAACATCAAACAACACTAACACCGTAGCAACAAACAACTCTAACCCCCTAACAACAAACAACCCTAAACCCCTAACAACAAACAACACTAACACCCTAACAACAAACAACCCTAACCCACTAACAACAAACAACCCTAACCCACTAACAACAAAAACCACTAAACCCCAACAAGAAACAACCCTAAACCCCTAACAACAAACACTAACCCCCTAACAAAAAACAACACTAAACCCCTAACAAGAAACTACCCTAACCCCGTAACAACAAACAACACTAACCCCGTAACAAGAAACAACCCTAACCCCCTAACAACAAAGAACACTAACACCCTAACAACAAACAACCCTAAACCCCTAACATCAAAGAACACTAACACCCTAACAACAAACAACCGCAACCCCCTAACAACAAACACTAACCCCCAAACAACAAACAACCCTAACCCCTGAAAACCAAAAACACTAACCCACTAACAACAAACAACCCTAACCCACTAACAAGAAACAACCCTAAACCCTAACATCAAACCACACTAACCCCCTAACAACACAAACCACTAACACCCTAACAACAAACAACACTAACACCCTAACAACAAAAACCACTAAACCCCAACAAGAAACAACCTTAAACCCCTAACAACAAACAACCCTAAACCCCTAACAACAAACAACACTAACACCCTAACAACAAACAACGCTAACCCCCTAACAACAAACAACCCTAAACCCCTAACATCAAACAACACTAACCCCCTAACAACACAAACCACTAACACCCTAACAACAAACAACACTAACACCCTAACAACAAAAACCACTAAACCCCAACAAGAAACAACCTTAAACCCCTAACAAAAAACAACCCTAAACCCCTAACAACAAACAGCACTAACACCCTAGCAACAAACAACTCTAACCCCCTAACAACAAACAACCCTAAACCCCAAACATCAAACAACACAAACCCCCTAACAACACAAACCACTAACACCCTAACAACAAACAACACTAACACCCTAACAACAAAAACCACTAAACCCCAACAAGAAACAACCTTAAACCCCTAACAACAAACAACCCTAACCCCTGAAAACCAAAAACACTAACCCACTAACAACAAACAACCCTAACCCACTAACAACAAACAACCCTAAACCCCTAACATCAAACAACACTAACCCCCTAACAACACAAACCACTAACACCCTAACAACAAACAACCCTAACCCCCTAACAACAAACAACCCTAAACCCCTAACATCAAACAACACTAACACCCTAACAACACAAACCACTAACACCCTAACAACAAACAACCCTAACCCCCAACAACAAACACTAACCCCCAAACAACAAACAACCCTAACCCCTGAAAACCAAAAACACTAACCCACTAACAACAAACAACCCTACCCACTAACAACAAACAACCCTAAACCCCTAACATCAAACAACACTAACCCCCTAACAACGCAAACCACTAACACCCTAACAACAAACAACACTAACACCCTAACAACAAAAACCACTAAACCCCAACAAGAAACAACCTTAAACCCCTAACAACAAACAACCCTAAACCCCTAACATCAAACAACACTAACACCCTAACAACAAACAACTCTAACCCCCTAACAACAAACAACCCTAAACCCCTAACAACAAACAACACTAACACCCTAACAACAAACAACCCTAACCCACTAACAACAAACAACCCTAACCCACTAACAACAAAAACCACTAAACCCCAACAAGAAACAACCCTAAACCCCTAACAACAAACACTAACCCCCTAACAAAAAACAACACTAAACCCCTAACAAGAAACTACGCTAACCCCGTAACAACAAACAACACTAACCCCGTAACAAGAAACAACCCTAACCCCCTAACAACAAAGAACACTAACACCCTAACAACAAACAACCCTAAACCCCTAACATCAAAGAACACTAACACCCTAACAACAAACAACCGTAACCCCCTAACAACAAACACTAACCCCCAAACAACAAACAACCCTAACCCCTGAAAACCAAAAACACTAACCCACTAACAACAAACAACCCTAACCCACTAACAACAAACAACCCTAAACCCTAACATCAAACAACACTAACCCCCTAACAACACAAACCACTAACACCCTAACAACAAACAACACTAACACCCTAACAACAAAAACCACTAAACCCCAACAAGAAACAACCTTAAACCCCTAACAACAAACAACCCTAAACCCCTAACAACAAACAACACTAACACCCTAACAACAAACAACGCTAACCCCCTAACAACAAACAACCCTAAACCCCTAACATCAAACAACACTAACCCCCTAACAACACAAACCACTAACACCCTAACAACAAACAACACTAACACCCTAACAACAAAAACCACTAAACCCCAACAAGAAACAACCTTAAACCCCTAACAACAAACAACCCTAAACCCCTAACAACAAACAGCACTAACACCCTAGCAACAAACAACTCTAACCCCCTAACAACAAACAACCCTAAACCCCTAACATCAAACAACACAAACCCCCTAACAACACAAACCACTAACACCCTAACAACAAACAACACTAACACCCTAACAACAAAAACCACTAAACCCCAACAAGAAACAACCTTAAACCCCTAACAACAAACAACCCTAACCCCTGAAAACCAAAAACACTAACCCACTAACAACAAACAACCCTAACCCACTAACAACAAAAAACCCTAAACCCCTAACATCAAACAAGACTAACCCCCTAACAACACAAACCACTAACACCCTAACAACAAACAACACTAACACCCTAACAACAAAAACCACTAAACCCCAACAAGAAACAACCTTAAACCCCTAACAACAAACAACCCTAAACCCCTAACAACAAACAACACTAACACCCTAACAACAAACAACTCTAACCCCCTAACAACAAACAACCCTAAACCCCTAATATCAAACAACACTAACCCCCTAACAACACAAACCACTAACACCCTAACAATAAAAACCCTAATCCCCTAACAACAAACAACCCTAAACCCCTAACATCAAACAACACTAACCCCCTAACAACACAAACCACTAACACCCTAACAACAAACAACACTAACACCCTAACAACAAAAACCACTAAACCCCAACAAGAAACAACCTTAAACCCCTAACAAAAAACAACCCTAAACCCCTAACAACAAACAGCACTAACACCCTAGCAACAAACAACTCTAACCCCCTAACAACAAACAACCCTAAACCCCAAAAATCAAACAACACAAACCCCCTAACAACACAAACCACTAACACCCTAACAACAAACAACACTAACACCCTAACAACAAAAACCACTATACCCCAACAAGAAACAACCTTAAACCCCTAACAACAAACAACCCTAACCCCTGAAAACCAAAAACACTAACCCACTAACAACAAACAACCCTAACCCACTAACAACAAACAACCCTAAACCCCTAACATCAAACAACACTAACCCCCTAACAACACAAACCACTAACACCCTAACAACAAACAACCCTAACCCCCTAACAACAAACAACCCTAAACCCCTAACATCAAACAACACTAACACCCTAACAACACAAACCACTAACACCCTAACAACAAACAACCCTAACCCCCAACAACAAACACTAACCCCCAAACAACAAACAACCCTAACCCCTGAAAACCAAAAACACTAACCCACTAACAACAAACAACCCTACCCACTAACAACAAACAACCCTAAACCCCTAACATCAAACAACACTAACCCCCTAACAACACAAACCACTAACACCCTAACAACAAACAACACTAACACCCTAACAACAAAAACCACTAAACCCCAACAAGAAACAACCTTAAACCCCTAACAACAAACAACCCTAAACCCCTAACATCAAACAACACTAACACCCTAACAACAAACAACTCTAACCCCCTAACAACAAACAACCCTAAACCCCTAACAACAAACAACACTAACACCCTAACAACAAACAACCCTAACCCACTAACAACAAACAACCCTAACCCACTAACAACAAAAACCACTAAACCCCAACAAGAAACAACCCTAAACCCCTAACAACAAACACTAACCCCCTAACAAAAAACAACACTAAACCCCTAACAAGAAACTACCCTAACCCCGTAACAACAAACAACACTAACCCCGTAACAAGAAACAACCCTAACCCCCTAACAACAAAGAACACTAACACCCTAACAACAAACAACCCTAAACACCTAACATCAAAGAACACTAACACCCTAACAACAAACAACCGTAACCCCCTAACAACAAACACTAACCCCCAAACAACAAACAACCCTAACCCCTGAAAACTAAAAACACTAACCCACTAACAACAAACAACCCTAACCCACTAACAACAAACAACCCTAAACCCTAACATCAAACAACACTAACCCCCTAACAACACAAACCACTAACACCCTAACAACAAACAACACTAACACCCTAACAACAAAAACCACTAAACCCCAACAAGAAACAACCTTAAACCCCTAACAACAAACAACCCTAAACCCCTAACAACAAACAACACTAACACCCTAACAACAAACAACGCTAACCCCCTAACAACAAACAACCCTAAACCCCTAATATCAAACAACACTAACCCCCTAACAACACAAACCACTAACACCCTAACAACAAACAACACTAACACCCTAACAACAAAAACCACTAAACCCCAACAAGAAACAACCTTAAACCCCTAACAACAAACAACCCTAAACCCCTAACAACAAACAGCACTAACACCCTAGCAACAAACAACTCTAACCCCCTAACAACAAACAACCCTAAACCCCTAACATCAAACAACACAAACCCCCTAACAACACAAAGCACTAACACCCTAACAACAAACAACACTAACACCCTAACAACAAAAACCACTAAACCCCAACAAGAAACAACCTTAAACCCCTAACAACAAACAACCCTAAACCCCTAACAACAAACAACACTAACACCCTAACAACAAACAACTCTAACCCCCTAACAACAAACAACCCTAAACCCCTAATATCAAACAACACTAACCCCCTAACAACACAAACCACTAACACCCTAACAACAAAAACCCTAATCCCCTAACAACAAACAACCCTAAACCCCTAACATCAAACAACACTAACACCCTAACAACACAAACCACTAACACCCTAACAACAAACAACCCTAACCCCCAACAACAAACACTAACCCCCAAACAACAAACAACCCTAACCCCTGAAAACCAAAAACACTAACCCACTAACAACAAACAACCCTACCCACTAACAACAAACAACCCTAAACCCCTAACATCAAACAACACTAACCCCCTAACAACACAAACCACTAACACCCTAACAACAAACAACACTAACACCCTAACAACAAAAACCACTAAACCCCAACAAGAAACAACCTTAAACCCCTAACAACAAACAACCCTAAACCCCTAACATCAAACAACACTAACACCCTAACAACAAACAACTCTAACCCCCTAACAACAAACAACTCTAAACCCCTAACATCAAACAACACTAACACCCTAACAACAAAAACCACTAAACCCCAACAAGAAACAACCTTAAACCCCTAACAACAAACAACCCTAAACCCCTAACAACAAACAACACTAACACCCTAACAACAAACAACTCTAACCCCCTAACAACAAACAACCCTAAACCCCTAATATCAAACAACACTAACCCCCTAACAACACAAACCACTAACACCCTAACAACAAACAACACTAACACCCTAACAACAAAAACCACTAAACCCCAACAAGAAACAACCTTAAACCCCTAACAACAAACAACCCTAAACCCCTAACAACAAACAACACTAACACCCTACCAACAAACAACTCTAACCCCCTAACAACAAACAACCCTAAACCCCTAACATCAAACAACACTAACCCCCTAACAACACAAACCACTAACACCCTAACAAGAAACAACACTAACACCCTAACAACAAAAACCACTAAACCCCAACAAGAAACAACCTTAAACCCCTAACAACAAACAACCCTAAACCCCTAACAACAAACAACACTAACACCCTAACAACAAACAACTCTAACCCCCTATCAACAAACAACCCTAAACCCCTAACATCAAACAACACTAACCCCCTAACAACACAAACCACTAACACCCTAACAACAAACAACACTAACACCCTAACAACAAAAACCACTAAACCCCAACAAGAAACAACCCGAAACCCCTAACAACAAACACTAACCCCCTAACAACAAACAACCCTAACCCCTGAAAACCATAAACACTAACCCACTAACAACAAACAACCCTAACCCACTAACAACAAACAACCCTAAACCCCTAACATCAAACAACACTAACCCCCTAACAACACAAACCACTAACACCCTAACAACAAACAACACTAACACCCTAACAACAAAAACCACTAAACCCCAACAAGAAACAACCTTAAACCCCTAACAACAAACAACCCTAAACCCCTAACATCAAACAACACTAACACCCTAACAACAAACAACTCTAACCCCCTAACAACAAACAACCCTAAAACCCTAACATCAAACAACACTAACCCCCTAACAACACAAACCACTAACACCCTAACAACAAACAACACTAACACCCTAACAACAAAAACCACTAAACCCCAACAAGAAACAACCTTAAACCCCTAACAACAAACAACCCTAAACCCCTAACAACAAACAACACTAACACCCTAACAACAAACAACTCTAACCCCCTAACAACAAACAACCCTAAACCCCTAACATCAAAAAACACTAACACCCTAACAACAAAAACCACTAAACCCCAACAAGAAACAACCTTAAACCCCTAACAACAAACAACCCTAAACCCCTAACAACAAACAACACTAACACCCTAACAACAAACAACCCTAACCCCCTAACAACAAACAACCCTAAACCCCTAACATCAAACAACACTAACCCCCTAACAACACAAACCACTAACACCCTAACAACAAACAACACTAACACCCTAACAACAAACAACTCTAACCCCCTAACAACAAACAACCCTAAACCCCTAACATCAAACAACACTAACCCCCTAACAAAACAAACCACTAACACCCTAACAACAAACAACACTAACACCCTAACAACAAAAACCACTAAACCCCAACAAGAAACAACCTTAAACCCCTAACAACAAACAACCCTAAACCCCTAACATCAAACAACACTAACACCCTAACAACAAACAACTCTAACCCCCTAACAACAAACAACCCTAAACCCCTAACAACAAACAACACTAACACCCTAACAACACAAACCACTAACACCCAACAACAAACAACCCTAACACCCTAACAACAAAAACCACTAAACCCCAACAAGAAACAACCTTAAACCCCTAACAACAAACAACCCTAAACCCCTAACATCAAACAACACTAACACCCTAACAACAAACAACTCTAACCCCCTAACAACAAACAACCCTAAACCCCTAACAACAAACAACACTAACACCCTAACAACAAACAACCCTAACCCACTAACAACAAACAACCCTAACCCACTAACAACAAAAACCACTAAACCCCAACAAGAAACAACCCTAAACCCCTAACAACAAACACTAACCCCCTAACAAAAAACAACACTAAACCCCTAACAAGAAACTACGCTAACCCCGTAACAACAAACAACACTAACCCCGTAACAAGAAACAACCCTAACCCCCTAACAACAAAGAACACTAACACCCTAACAACAAACAACCCTAAACCCCTAACATCAAAGAACACTAACACCCTAACAACAAACAACCGTAACCCCCTAACAACAAACACTAACCCCCAAACAACAAACAACCCTAACCCCTGAAAACCAAAAACACTAACCCACTAACAACAAACAACCCTAACCCACTAACAACAAACAACCCTAAACCCTAACATCAAACAACACTAACCCCCTAACAACACAAACCACTAACACCCTAACAACAAACAACACTAACACCCTAACAACAAAAACCACTAAACCCCAACAAGAAACAACCTTAAACCCCTAACAACAAACAACCCTAAACCCCTAACAACAAACAACACTAACACCCTAACAACAAACAACGCTAACCCCCTAACAACAAACAACCCTAAACCCCTAACATCAAACAACACTAACCCCCTAACAACACAAACCACTAACACCCTAACAACAAACAACACTAACACCCTAACAACAAAAACCACTAAACCCCAACAAGAAACAACCTTAAACCCCTAACAACAAACAACCCTAAACCCCTAACAACAAACAGCACTAACACCCTAGCAACAAACAACTCTAACCCCCTAACAACAAACAACCCTAAACCCCTAACATCAAACAACACAAACCCCCTAACAACACAAACCACTAACACCCTAACAACAAACAACACTAACACCCTAACAACAAAAACCACTAAACCCCAACAAGAAACAACCTTAAACCCCTAACAACAAACAACCCTAACCCCTGAAAACCAAAAACACTAACCCACTAACAACAAACAACCCTAACCCACTAACAACAAAAAACCCTAAACCCCTAACATCAAACAAGACTAACCCCCTAACAACACAAACCACTAACACCCTAACAACAAACAACACTAACACCCTAACAACAAAAACCACTAAACCCCAACAAGAAACAACCTTAAACCCCTAACAACAAACAACCCTAAACCCCTAACAACAAACAACACTAACACCCTAACAACAAACAACTCTAACCCCCTAACAACAAACAACCCTAAACCCCTAATATCAAACAACACTAACCCCCTAACAACACAAACCACTAACACCCTAACAATAAAAACCCTAATCCCCTAACAACAAACAACCCTAAACCCCTAACATCAAACAACACTAACCCCCTAACAACACAAACCACTAACACCCTAACAACAAACAACACTAACACCCTAACAACAAAAACCACTAAACCCCAACAAGAAACAACCTTAAACCCCTAACAAAAAACAACCCTAAACCCCTAACAACAAACAGCACTAACACCCTAGCAACAAACAACTCTAACCCCCTAACAACAAACAACCCTAAACCCCAAAAATCAAACAACACAAACCCCCTAACAACACAAACCACTAACACCCTAACAACAAACAACACTAACACCCTAACAACAAAAACCACTATACCCCAACAAGAAACAACCTTAAACCCCTAACAACAAACAACCCTAACCCCTGAAAACCAAAAACACTAACCCACTAACAACAAACAACCCTAAACCCCTAACATCAAACAACACTAACCCCCTAACAACACAAACCACTAACACCCTAACAACAAACAACCCTAACCCCCTAACAACAAACAACCCTAAACCCCTAACATCAAACAACACTAACACCCTAACAACACAAACCACTAACACCCTAACAACAAACAACCCTAACCCCCAACAACAAACACTAACCCCCAAACAACAAACAACCCTAACCCCTGAAAACCAAAAACACTAACCCACTAACAACAAACAACCCTACCCACTAACAACAAACAACCCTAAACCCCTAACATCAAACAACACTAACCCCCTAACAACACAAACCACTAACACCCTAACAACAAACAACACTAACACCCTAACAACAAAAACCACTAAACCCCAACAAGAAACAACCTTAAACCCCTAACAACAAACAACCCTAAACCCCTAACATCAAACAACACTAACACCCTAACAACAAACAACTCTAACCCCCTAACAACAAACAACCCTAAACCCCTAACAACAAACAACACTAACACCCTAACAACAAACAACCCTAACCCACTAACAACAAACAACCCTAACCCACTAACAACAAAAACCACTAAACCCCAACAAGAAACAACCCTAAACCCCTAACAACAAACACTAACCCCCTAACAAAAAACAACACTAAACCCCTAACAAGAAACTACCCTAACCCCGTAACAACAAACAACACTAACCCCGTAACAAGAAACAACCCTAACCCCCTAACAACAAAGAACACTAACACCCTAACAACAAACAACCCTAAACACCTAACATCAAAGAACACTAACACCCTAACAACAAACAACCGTAACCCCCTAACAACAAACACTAACCCCCAAACAACAAACAACCCTAACCCCTGAAAACCAAAAACACTAACCCACTAACAACAAACAACCCTAACCCACTAACAACAAACAACCCTAAACCCTAACATCAAACAACACTAACCCCCTAACAACACAAACCACTAACACCCTAACAACAAACAACACTAACACCCTAACAACAAAAACCACTAAACCCCAACAAGAAACAACCTTAAACCCCTAACAACAAACAACCCTAAACCCCTAACAACAAACAACACTAACACCCTAACAACAAACAACGCTAACCCCCTAACAACAAACAACCCTAAACCCCTAATATCAAACAACACTAACCCCCTAACAACACAAACCACTAACACCCTAACAACAAACAACACTAACACCCTAACAACAAAAACCACTAAACCCCAACAAGAAACAACCTTAAACCCCTAACAACAAACAACCCTAAACCCCTAACAACAAACAGCACTAACACCCTAGCAACAAACAACTCTAACCCCCTAACAACAAACAACCCTAAACCCCTAACATCAAACAACACAAACCCCCTAACAACACAAAGCACTAACACCCTAACAACAAACAACACTAACACCCTAACAACAAAAACCACTAAACCCCAACAAGAAACAACCTTAAACCCCTAACAACAAACAACCCTAAACCCCTAACAACAAACAACACTAACACCCTAACAACAAACAACTCTAACCCCCTAACAACAAACAACCCTAAACCCCTAATATCAAACAACACTAACCCCCTAACAACACAAACCACTAACACCCTAACAACAAAAACCCTAATCCCCTAACAACAAACAACCCTAAACCCCTAACATCAAACAACACTAACACCCTAACAACACAAACCACTAACACCCTAACAACAAACAACCCTAACCCCCAACAACAAACACTAACCCCCAAACAACAAACAACCCTAACCCCTGAAAACCAAAAACACTAACCCACTAACAACAAACAACCCTACCCACTAACAACAAACAACCCTAAACCCCTAACATCAAACAACACTAACCCCCTAACAACACAAACCACTAACACCCTAACAACAAACAACACTAACACCCTAACAACAAAAACCACTAAACCCCAACAAGAAACAACCTTAAACCCCTAACAACAAACAACCCTAAACCCCTAACATCAAACAACACTAACACCCTAACAACAAACAACTCTAACCCCCTAACAACAAACAACTCTAAACCCCTAACATCAAACAACACTAACACCCTAACAACAAAAACCACTAAACCCCAACAAGAAACAACCTTAAACCCCTAACAACAAACAACCCTAAACCCCTAACAACAAACAACACTAACACCCTAACAATAAACAACTCTAACCCCCTAACAACAAACAACCCTAAACCCCTAATATCAAACAACACTAACCCCCTAACAACACAAACCACTAACACCCTAACAACAAACAACACTAACACCCTAACAACAAAAACCACTAAACCCCAACAAGAAACAACCTTAAACCCCTAACAACAAACAACCCTAAACCCCTAACAACAAACAACACTAACACCCTACCAACAAACAACTCTAACCCCCTAACAACAAACAACCCTACACCCCTAACATCAAACAACACTAACCCCCTAACAACACAAACCACTAACACCCTAACAAGAAACAACACTAACACCCTAACAACAAAAACCACTAAACCCCAACAAGAAACAACCTTAAACCCCTAACAACAAACAACCCTAAACCCCTAACAACAAACAACACTAACACCCTAACAACAAACAACTCTAACCCCCTATCAACAAACAACCCTAAACCCCTAACATCAAACAACACTAACCCCCTAACAACACAAACCACTAACACCCTAACAACAAACAACACTAACACCCTAACAACAAAAACCACTAAACCCCAACAAGAAACAACCCGAAACCCCTAACAACAAACACTAACCCCCTAACAACAAACAACCCTAACCCCTGAAAACCATAAACACTAACCCACTAACAACAAACAACCCTAACCCACTAACAACAAACAACCCTAAACCCCTAACATCAAACAACACTAACCCCCTAACAACACAAACCACTAACACCCTAACAACAAACAACACTAACACCCTAACAACAAAAACCACTAAACCCCAACAAGAAACAACCTTAAACCCCTAACAACAAACAACCCTAAACCCCTAACATCAAACAACACTAACACCCTAACAACAAACAACTCTAACCCCCTAACAACAAACAACCCTAAAACCCTAACATCAAACAACACTAACCCCCTAACAACACAAACCACTAACACCCTAACAACAAACAACACTAACACCCTAACAACAAAAACCACTAAACCCCAACAAGAAACAACCTTAAACCCCTAACAACAAACAACCCTAAACCCCTAACAACAAACAACACTAACACCCTAACAACAAACAACTCTAACCCCCTAACAACAAACAACCCTAAACCCCTAACATCAAAAAACACTAACACCCTAACAACAAAAACCACTAAACCCCAACAAGAAACAACCTTAAACCCCTAACAACAAACAACCCTAAACCCCTAACAACAAACAACACTAACACCCTAACAACAAACAACCCTAACCCCCTAACAACAAACAACCCTAAACCCCTAACATCAAACAACACTAACCCCCTAACAACACAAACCACTAACACCCTAACAACAAACAACACTAACACCCTAACAACAAACAACTCTAACCCCCTAACAACAAACAACCCTAAACCCCTAACATCAAACAACACTAACCCCCTAACAAAACAAACCACTAACACCCTAACAACAAACAACACTAACACCCTAACAACAAAAACCACTAAACCCCAACAAGAAACAACCTTAAACCCCTAACAACAAACAACCCTAAACCCCTAACATCAAACAACACTAACACCCTAACAACAAACAACTCTAACCCCCTAACAACAAACAACCCTAAACCCCTAACAACAAACAACACTAACACCCTAACAACACAAACCACTAACACCCAACAACAAACAACCCTAACACCCTAACAACAAAAACCACTAAACCCCAACAAGAAACAACCTTAAACCCCTAACAACAAACAACCCTAAACCCCTAACATCAAACAACACTAACACCCTAACAACAAACAACTCTAACCCCCTAACAACAAACAACCCTAAACCCCTAACAACAAACAACACTAACACCCTAACAACAAAAACCACTAAACCCCAACAACAAACAACCTTAAACCCGTAACAACAAACAACCCTAAACCCCTAACAACAAACAACACTAACACCCTAACAACAAACAACTCTAACCCCCTAACAACAAACAACCCTAAACCCCTAACATCAAACAACACTAACCCCCTAACAACACAAACCACTAACACCCTAACAACAAACAACACTAACACCCGAACAACAAAAACCACTAAACCCCAACAAGAAACAACCTTAAACCCCTAACAAAAAACAACCCTAAACCCCTAACAACAAACAGCACTAACACCCTAGCAACAAACAACTCTAACCCCCTAACAACAAACAACCCTAAACCCCAAACATCAAACAACACAAACCCCCTAACAACACAAACCACTAACACCCTAACAACAAACAACACTAACACCCTAACAACAAAAACCACTAAACCCCAACAAGAAACAACCTTAAACCCCTAACAACAAACAACCCTAACCCCTGAAAACCAAAAACACTAACCCACTAACAACAAACAACCCTAACCCACTAACAACAAACAACCCTAAACCCCTAACATCAAACAACACTAACCCCCTAACAACACAAACCACTAACACCCTAACAACAAACAACCCTAACCCCCTAACAACAAACAACCCTAAACCCCTAACATCAAACAACACTAACACCCTAACAACACAAACCACTAACACCCTAACAACAAACAACCCTAACCCCCAACAACAAACACTAACCCCCAAACAACAAACAACCCTAACCCCTGAAAACCAAAAACACTAACCCACTAACAACAAACAACCCTACCCACTAACAACAAACAACCCTAAACCCCTAACATCAAACAACACTAACCCCCTAACAACACAAACCACTAACACCCTAACAACAAACAACACTAACACCCTAACAACAAAAACCACTAAACCCCAACAAGAAACAACCTTAAACCCCTAACAACAAACAACCCTAAACCCCTAACATCAAACAACACTAACACCCTAACAACAAACAACTCTAACCCCCTAACAACAAACAACCCTAAACCCCTAACAACAAACAACACTAACACCCTAACAACAAACAACCCTAACCCACTAACAACAAACAACCCTAACCCACTAACAACAAAAACCACTAAACCCCAACAAGAAACAACCCTAAACCCCTAACAACAAACACTAACCCCCTAACAAAAAACAACACTAAACCCCTAACAAGAAACTACGCTAACCCCGTAACAACAAACAACACTAACCCCGTAACAAGAAACAACCCTAACCCCCTAACAACAAAGAACACTAACACCCTAACAACAAACAACCCTAAACCCCTAACATCAAAGAACACTAACACCCTAACAACAAACAACCGTAACCCCCTAACAACAAACACTAACCCCCAAACAACAAACAACCCTAACCCCTGAAAACCAAAAACACTAACCCACTAACAACAAACAACCCTAACCCACTAACAACAAACAACCCTAAACCCTAACATCAAACAACACTAACCCCCTAACAACACAAACCACTAACACCCTAACAACAAACAACACTAACACCCTAACAACAAAAACCACTAAACCCCAACAGGAAACAACCTTAAACCCCTAACAACAAGCAACCCTAAACCCCTAACAACAAACAACACTAACACCCTAACAACAAACAACGCTAACCCCCTAACAACAAACAACCCTAAACCCCTAACATCAAACAACACTAACCCCCTAACAACACAAACCACTAACACCCTAACAACAAACAACACTAACACCCTAACAACAAAAACCACTAAACCCCAACAAGAAACAACCTTAAACCCCTAACAACAAACAACCCTAAACCCCTAACAACAAACAGCACTAACACCCTAGCAACAAACAACTCTAACCCCCTAACAACAAACAACCCTAAACCCCTAACATCAAACAACACAAACCCCCTAACAACACAAACCACTAACACCCTAACAACAAACAACACTAACACCCTAACAACAAAAACCACTAAACCCCAACAAGAAACAACCTTAAACCCCTAACAACAAACAACCCTAACCCCTGAAAACCAAAAACACTAACCCACTAACAACAAACAACCCTAACCCACTAACAACAAAAAACCCTAAACCCCTAACATCAAACAAGACTAACCCCCTAACAACACAAACCACTAACACCCTAACAACAAACAACACTAACACCCTAACAACAAAAACCACTAAACCCCAACAAGAAACAACCTTAAACCCCTAACAACAAACAACCCTAAACCCCTAACAACAAACAACACTAACACCCTAACAACAAACAACTCTAACCCCCTAACAACAAACAACCCTAAACCCCTAATATCAAACAACACTAACCCCCTAACAACACAAACCACTAACACCCTAACAATAAAAACCCTAATCCCCTAACAACAAACAACCCTAAACCCCTAACATCAAACAACACTAACCCCCTAACAACACAAACCACTAACACCCTAACAACAAACAACACTAACACCCTAACAACAAAAACCACTAAACCCCAACAAGAAACAACCTTAAACCCCTAACAAAAAACAACCCTAAACCCCTAACAACAAACAGCACTAACACCCTAGCAACAAACAACTCTAACCCCCTAACAACAAACAACCCTAAACCCCAAAAATCAAACAACACAAACCCCCTAACAACACAAACCACTAACACCCTAACAACAAACAACACTAACACCCTAACAACAAAAACCACTATACCCCAACAAGAAACAACCTTAAACCCCTAACAACAAACAACCCTAACCCCTGAAAACCAAAAACACTAACCCACTAACAACAAACAACCCTAACCCACTAACAACAAACAACCCTAAACCCCTAACATCAAACAACACTAACCCCCTAACAACACAAACCACTAACACCCTAACAACAAACAACCCTAACCCCCTAACAACAAACAACCCTAAACCCCTAACATCAAACAACACTAACACCCTAACAACACAAACCACTAACACCCTAACAACAAACAACCCTAACCCCCAACAACAAACACTAACCCCCAAACAACAAACAACCCTAACCCCTGAAAACCAAAAACACTAACCCACTAACAACAAACAACCCTACCCACTAACAACAAACAACCCTAAACCCCTAACATCAAACAACACTAACCCCCTAACAACACAAACCACTAACACCCTAACAACAAACAACACTAACACCCTAACAACAAAAACCACTAAACCCCAACAAGAAACAACCTTAAACCCCTAACAACAAACAACCCTAAACCCCTAACATCAAACAACACTAACACCCTAACAACAAACAACTCTAACCCCCTAACAACAAACAACCCTAAACCCCTAACAACAAACAACACTAACACCCTAACAACAAACAACCCTAACCCACTAACAACAAACAACCCTAACCCACTAACAACAAAAACCACTAAACCCCAACAAGAAACAACCCTAAACCCCTAACAACAAACACTAACCCCCTAACAAAAAACAACACTAAACCCCTAACAAGAAACTACCCTAACCCCGTAACAACAAACAACACTAACCCCGTAACAAGAAACAACCCTAACCCCCTAACAACAAAGAACACTAACACCCTAACAACAAACAACCCTAAACACCTAACATCAAAGAACACTAACACCCTAACAACAAACAACCGTAACCCCCTAACAACAAACACTAACCCCCAAAAAACAAACAACCCTAACCCCTGAAAACCAAAAACACTAACCCACTAACAACAAACAACCCTAACCCACTAACAACAAACAACCCTAAACCCTAACATCAAACAACACTAACCCCCTAACAACACAAACCACTAACACCCTAACAACAAACAACACTAACACCCTAACAACAAAAACCACTAAACCCCAACAAGAAACAACCTTAAACCCCTAACAACAAACAACCCTAAACCCCTAACAACAAACAACACTAACACCCTAACAACAAACAACGCTAACCCCCTAACAACAAACAACCCTAAACCCCTAATATCAAACAACACTAACCCCCTAACAACACAAACCACTAACACCCTAACAACAAACAACACTAACACCCTAACAACAAAAACCACTAAACCCCAACAAGAAACAACCTTAAACCCCTAACAACAAACAACCCTAAACCCCTAACAACAAACAGCACTAACACCCTAGCAACAAACAACTCTAACCCCCTAACAACAAACAACCCTAAACCCCTAACATCAAACAACACAAACCCCCTAACAACACAAAGCACTAACACCCTAACAACAAACAACACTAACACCCTAACAACAAAAACCACTAAACCCCAACAAGAAACAACCTTAAACCCCTAACAACAAACAACCCTAAACCCCTAACAACAAACAACACTAACACCCTAACAACAAACAACTCTAACCCCCTAACAACAAACAACCCTAAACCCCTAATATCAAACAACACTAACCCCCTAACAACACAAACCACTAACACCCTAACAACAAAAACCCTAATCCCCTAACAACAAACAACCCTAAACCCCTAACATCAAACAACACTAACACCCTAACAACACAAACCACTAACACCCTAACAACAAACAACCCTAACCCCCAACAACAAACACTAACCCCCAAACAACAAACAACCCTAACCCCTGAAAACCAAAAACACTAACCCACTAACAACAAACAACCCTACCCACTAACAACAAACAACCCTAAACCCCTAACATCAAACAACACTAACCCCCTAACAACACAAACCACTAACACCCTAACAACAAACAACACTAACACCCTAACAACAAAAACCACTAAACCCGAACAAGAAACAACCCTAAACCCCTAACAACAAACACTAACCCCCTAACAACAAACAACCCTAACCCCTGAAAACCATAAACACTAACCCACTAACAACAAACAACCCTAAACCCCTAACAACAAACAACACTAACACCCTAACAACAAACAACCCTAACCCCCTAACAACAAACAACCCTAAACCCCTAACATCAAACAACACTAACCCCCTAACAACACAAACCACTAACACCCTAACAACAAACAACACTAACACCCTAACAACAAACAACTCTAACCCCCTAACAACAAACAACCCTAAACCCCTAACATCAAACAACACTAACCCCCTAACAAAACAAACCACTAACACCCTAACAACAAAAACCACTAAACCCCAACAAGAAACAACCTTAAACCCCTAACAACAAACAACCCTAAACCCCTAACATCAAACAACACTAACACCCTAACAACAAACAACTCTAACCCCCTAACAACAAACAACCCTAAACCCCTAACAACAAACAACACTAACACCCTAACAACACAAACCACTAACACCCAACAACAAACAACCCTAACACCCTAACAACAAAAACCACTAAACCCCAACAAGAAACAACCTTAAACCCCTAACAACAAACAACCCTAAACCCCTAACATCAAACAACACTAACACCCTAACAACAAACAACTCTAACCCCCTAACAACAAACAACGCTAAACCCCTAACAACAAACAACACTAACACCCTAACAACAAAAACCACTAAACCCCAACAAGAAACAACCTTAAACCCCTAACAACAAACAACCCTAAACCCCTAACAACAAACAACACTAACACCCTAACAACAAACAACTCTAACCCCCTAACAACAAACAACCCTAAACCCCTAACATCAAACAACACTAACCCCCTAACAACACAAACCACTAACACCCTAACAACAAAAACCACTAAACCCCAACAAGAAACAACCTTAAACCCCTAACAACAAACAACCCTAAACCCCTAACATCAAACAACACTAACACCCTAGCAACAAACAACTCTAACCCCCTAACAACAAACAACCCTAAACCCCTAACAACAAACAACACTAACACCCTAACAACAAACAACCCTAACCCACTAACAACAAACAACCCTAACCCAGTAACAACAAAAACCACTAAACCCCAAAAAGAAACAACCCTAAACCCCTAACAACAAACACTAACCCCCTAACAAAAAACAACACTAAACCCCTAACAAGAAACTACCCTAACCCCGTAACAACAAACAACACTAACCCCGTAACAAGAAACAACCCTAACCCCCTAACAACAAAGAACACTAACACCCTAACAACAAACAACCCTAAACCCCTAACATCAAAGAACACTAACACCCTAACAACAAACAACCGTAACCCCCTAACAACAAACACTAACGCCCAAACAACAAACAACCCTAACCCCTGAAAACCAAAAACACTAACCCACTAACAACAAACAACCCTAACCCACTAACAACAAACAACCCTAAACCCTAACATCAAACAACACTAACCCCCTAACAACACAAACCACTAACACCCTAACAACAAACAACACTAACACCCTAACAACAAAAACCACTAAACCCCAACAAGAAACAACCTTAAACCCCTAACAACAAACAACCCTAAACCCCTAACAACAAACAACACTAACACCCTAACAACAAACAACGCTAACCCCCTAACAACAAACAACCCTAAACCCCTAACATCAAACAACACTAACCCCCTAACAACACAAACCACTAACACCCTAACAACAAACAACACTAACACCCTAACAACAAAAACCACTAAACCCCAACAAGAAACAACCTTAAACCCCTAACAACAAACAACCCTAAACCCCTAACAACAAACAGCACTAACACCCTAGCAACAAACAACTCTAACCCCCTAACAACAAACAACCCTAAACCCCAAACATCAAACAACACAAACCCCCTAACAACACAAACTACTAACACCCTAACAACAAACAACACTAACACCCTAACAACAAAAACCACTAAACCCCAACAAGAAACAACCTTAAACCCCTAACAACAAACAACCCTAACCCCTGAAAACCAAAAACACTAACCCACTAACAACAAACAACCCTAACCCACTAACAACAAAAAACCCTAAACCCCTAACATCAAACAACACTAACCCCCTAACAACACAAACCACTAACACCCTAACAACAAACAACACTAACACCCTAACAACAAAAACCACTAAACCCCAACAAGAAACAACCTTAAACCCCTAACAACAAACAACCCTAAACCCCTAACAACAAACAACACTAACACCCTAACAACAAACAACTCTAACCCCCTAACAACAAACAACCCTAAACCCCTAACATCAAACAACACTAACCCCCTAACAACACAAACCACTAACACCCTAACAACAAACAACCCTAACCCCCTAACAACAAACAACCCTAAACCCCTAACATCAAACAACACTAACACCCTAACAACACAAACCACTAACACCCTAACAACAAACAACCCTAACCCCCAACAACAAACACTAACCCCCAAACATCAAACAACCCTAACCCCTGAAAACCAAAAACACTAACCCACTAACAACAAACAACCCTACCCACTAACAACAAACAACCCTAAACCCCTAACATCAAACAACACTAACCCCCTAACAACACAAACCACTAACACCCTAACAACAAACAACACTAACCCCCTAACAACACAAACCACTAACACCCTAACAACAAACAACACTAACACCCTAACAACAAAAACCACTAAACCCCAACAAGAAACAACCCTAAACCCCTAACAACAAACACTAACCCCCTAACAACAAACAACCCTAACCCCTGAAAACCATAAACACTAACCCACTAACAACAAACAACCCTAACCCACTAACAACAAACAACCCTAAACCCCTAACATCAAACAACACTAACCCCCTAACAACACAAACCACTAACACCCTAACAACAAACAACACTAACACCCTAACAACAAAAACCACTAAACCCCAACAAGAAACAACCTTAAACCCCTAACAACAAACAACCCTAAACCCCTAACATCAAACAACACTAACACCCTAACAACAAACAACTCTAACCCCCTAACAACAAAAAACCCTAAACCCCTAACATCAAACAACACTAACACCCTAACAACAAAAACCACTAAACCCCAACAAGAAACAACCTTAAACCCCTAACAACAAACAACCCTAAACCCCTAACAACAAACAACACTAACACCCTAACAACAAACAACCCTAACCCCCTAACAACAAACAACCCTAAAACCCTAACATCAAACAACACTAACCCCCTAACAACACAAACCACTAACACCCTAACAACAAACAACACTAACACCCTAACAACAAACAACTCTAACCCCCTAACAACAAACAACCCTAAACCCCTAACATCAAACAACACTAACCCCCTAACAAAACAAACCACTAACACCCTAACAACAAACACTAACACCCTAACAAGAAAAACCACTAAACCCCAACAAGAAACAACCTTAAACCCCTAACAACAAACAACCCTAAACCCCTAACATCAAACAACACTAACACCCTAACAACAAACAACTCTAACCCCCTAACAACAAACAACCCTAAACCCCTAACAACAAACAACAGTAACACCCTAACAACACAAACCACTAACACCCAACAACAAACAACCCTAACACCCTAACAACAAAAACCACTAAACCCCAACAAGAAACAACCTTAAACCCCAAACAACAAACAACCCTAAACCCCTAACATCAAACAACACTAACACCCTAACAACAAACAACTCTAACCCCCTAACAACAAACAACCCTAAACCCCTAACAACAAACAACACTAACACCCTAACAACAAAAACCACTAAACCCCAACAAGAAACAACCTTAAACCCGTAACAACAAACAACCCTAAACCCCTAACAACAAACAACACTAACACCCTAACAACAAACAACTCTAACCCCCTAACAACAAACAACCCTAAACCCCTAACATCAAACAACACTAACCCCCTAACAACACAAACCACTAACACCCTAACAACAAACAACACTAACACCCTAACAACAAAAACCACTAAACCCCAACAAGAAACAACCTTAAACCCCTAACAACAAACAACCCTAAACCCCTAACAACAAACAACACTAACACCCTAACAACAAACAACTCTAACCCCATAACAACAAACAACCCTAAACCCCTAACATCAAACAACACTAACCCCCTAACAACACAAACCACTAACACCCTAACAACAAACAACACTAACACCCTAACAACAAAAACCACTAAACCCCAACAAGAAACAACCTTAAACCCCTAACAACAAACAACCCTAAACCCCTAACATCAAACAACACTAACACCCTAGCAACAAACAACTCTAACCCCCTAACAACAAACAACCCTAAACCCCTAACAACAAACAACACTAACACCCTAACAACAAACAACCCTAACCCACTAACAACAAACAACCCTAACCCACTAACAACAAAAACCACTAAACCCCAACAAGAAACAACCCTAAACCCCTAACAACAAACACTAACCCCCTAACAAAAAACAACACTAAACCCCTAACAAGAAACTACCCTAACCCCGTAACAACAAACAACACTAACCCCGTAACAAGAAACAACCCTAACCCCCTAACAACAAAGAACACTAACACCCTAACAACAAACAACCCTAAACCCCTAACATCAAAGAACACTAACACCCTAACAACAAACAACCGCAACCCCCTAACAACAAACACTAACCCCCAAACAACAAACAACCCTAACCCCTGAAAACCAAAAACACTAACCCACTAACAACAAACAACCCTAACCCACTAACAAGAAACAACCCTAAACCCTAACATCAAACAACACTAACCCCCTAACAACACAAACCACTAACACCCTAACAACAAACAACACTAACACCCTAACAACAAAAACCACTAAACCCCAACAAGAAACAACATTAAACCCCTAACAACAAACAACCCTAAACCCCTAACAACAAACAACACTAACACCCTAACAACAAACAACGCTAACCCCCTAACAACAAACAACCCTAAACCCCTAACATCAAACAACACTAACCCCCTAACAACACAAACCACTAACACCCTAACAACAAACAACACTAACACCCTAACAACAAAAACCACTAAACCCCAACAAGAAACAACCCTAAACCCCTAACAACAAACACTAACCCCCTAACAAAAAACAACACTAAACCCCTAACAAGAAACTACCCTAACCCCGTAACAACAAACAACACTAACCCCGTAACAAGAAACAACCCTAACCCCCTAACAACAAAGAACACTAACACCCTAACAACAAACAACCCTAAACCCCTAACATCAAAGAACACTAACACCCTAACAACAAACAACCGTAACCCCCTAACAACAAACACTAACCCCCAAACAACAAACAACCCTAACCCCTGAAAACCAAAAACACTAACCCACTAACAACAAACAACCCTAACCCACTAACAACAAACAACCCTAAACCCTAACATCAAACAACACTAACCCCCTAACAACACAAACCACTAACACCCTAACAACAAACAACACTAACACCCTAACAACAAAAACCACTAAACCCCAACAAGAAACAACCTTAAACCCCTAACAACAAACAACCCTAAACCCCTAACAACAAACAACACTAACACCCTAACAACAAACAACGCTAACCCCCTAACAACAAACAACCCTAAACCCCTAACATCAAACAACACTAACCCCCTAACAACACAAACCACTAACACCCTAACAACAAACAACACTAACACCCTAACAACAAAAACCACTAAACCCCAACAAGAAACAACCTTAAACCCCTAACAACAAACAACCCTAAACCCCTAACAACAAACAGCACTAACACCCTAGCAACAAACAACTCTAACCCCCTAACAACAAACAACCCTAAACCCCTAACATCAAACAACACAAACCCCCTAACAACACAAACCACTAACACCCTAACAACAAACAACACTAACACCCTAACAACAAAAACCACTAAACCCCAACAAGAAACAACCTTAAACCCCTAACAACAAACAACCCTAACCCCTGAAAACCAAAAACACTAACCCACTAACAACAAACAACCCTAACCCACTAACAACAAAAAACCCTAAACCCCTAACATCAAACAAGACTAACCCCCTAACAACACAAACCACTAACACCCTAACAACAAACAACACTAACACCCTAACAACAAAAACCACTAAACCCCAACAAGAAACAACCTTAAACCCCTAACAACAAACAACCCTAAACCCCTAACAACAAACAACACTAACACCCTAACAACAAACAACTCTAACCCCCTAACAACAAACAACCCTAAACCCCTAATATCAAACAACACTAACCCCCTAACAACACAAACCACTAACACCCTAACAATAAAAACCCTAATCCCCTAACAACAAACAACCCTAAACCCCTAACATCAAACAACACTAACCCCCTAACAACACAAACCACTAACACCCTAACAACAAACAACACTAACACCCTAACAACAAAAACCACTAAACCCCAACAAGAAACAACCTTAAACCCCTAACAAAAAACAACCCTAAACCCCTAACAACAAACAGCACTAACACCCTAGCAACAAACAACTCTAACCCCCTAACAACAAACAACCCTAAACCCCAAACATCAAACAACACAAACCCCCTAACAACACAAACCACTAACACCCTAACAACAAACAACACTAACACCCTAACAACAAAAACCACTATACCCCAACAAGAAACAACCTTAAACCCCTAACAACAAACAACCCTAACCCCTGAAAACCAAAAACACTAACCCACTAACAACAAACAACCCTAACCCACTAACAACAAACAACCCTAAACCCCTAACATCAAACAACACTAACCCCCTAACAACACAAACCACTAACACCCTAACAACAAACAACCCTAACCCCCTAACAACAAACAACCCTAAACCCCTAACATCAAACAACACTAACACCCTAACAACACAAACCACTAACACCCTAACAACAAACAACCCTAACCCCCAACAACAAACACTAACCCCCAAACAACAAACAACCCTAACCCCTGAAAACCAAAAACACTAACCCACTAACAACAAACAACCCTACCCACTAACAACAAACAACCCTAAACCCCTAACATCAAACAACACTAACCCCCTAACAACACAAACCACTAACACCCTAACAACAAACAACACTAACACCCTAACAACAAAAACCACTAAACCCCAACAAGAAACAACCTTAAACCCCTAACAACAAACAACCCTAAACCCCTAACATCAAACAACACTAACACCCTAACAACAAACAACTCTAACCCCCTAACAACAAACAACCCTAAACCCCTAACAACAAACAACACTAACACCCTAACAACAAACAACCCTAACCCACTAACAACAAACAACCCTAACCCACTAACAACAAAAACCACTAAACCCCAACAAGAAACAACCCTAAACCCCTAACAACAAACACTAACCCCCTAACAAAAAACAACACTAAACCCCTAACAAGAAACTACCCTAACCCCGTAACAACAAACAACACTAACCCCGTAACAAGAAACAACCCTAACCCCCTAACAACAAAGAACACTAACACCCTAACAACAAACAACCCTAAACACCTAACATCAAAGAACACTAACACCCTAACAACAAACAACCGTAACCCCCTAACAACAAACACTAACCCCCAAACAACAAACAACCCTAACCCCTGAAAACCAAAAACACTAACCCACTAACAACAAACAACCCTAACCCACTAACAAGAAACAACCCTAAACCCTAACATCAAACAACACTAACCCCCTAACAACACAAACCACTAACACCCTAACAACAAACAACACTAACACCCTAACAACAGAAACCACTAAACCCCAACAAGAAACAACCTTAAACCCCTAACAACAAACAACCCTAAACCCCTAACAACAAACAGCACTAACACCCTAGCAACAAACAACTCTAACCCCCTAACAACAAACAACCCTAAACCCCTAACATCAAACAACACAAACCCCCTAACAACACAAACCACTAACACCCTAACAACAAACAACACTAACACCCTAACAACAAAAACCACTAAACCCCAACAAGAAACAACCTTAAACCCCTAACAACAAACAACCCTAAACCCCTAACAACAAACAACACTAACACCCTAACAACAAACAACTCTAACCCCCTAACAACAAACAACCCTAAACCCCTAATATCAAACAACACTAACCCCCTAACAACACAAACCACTAACACCCTAACAACAAAAACCCTAATCCCCTAACAACAAACAACCCTAAACCCCTAACATCAAACAACACTAACACCCTAACAACACAAACCACTAACACCCTAACAACAAACAACACTAACACCCTAACAACAAAAACCACTAAACCCCAACAAGAAACAACCCTAAACCCCAAACAACAAACACTAACCCCCTAACAACAAACAACACTAAACCCCTAACAAGAAACTACCCTAACCCCGTAACAACAAACAACACTAACCCCGTAACAACAAACAACCCTAACCCCCAAACAACAAACAACCCTAACCCTCTAACAACAAACAATCCTAACCCCCGAACAACCAACAACACTAACCCCCTAACCACAGTAAACACTAACACCCTAACAACAAAAACCACTAAACCCCAACAAGAAACAACCCTAAACCCCTAACAAAAAACAACAGTAACACCCTAACAACAAAAACCACTAAACCCCAACAAGAAACAACCCTAAACCCCTAACAACAAACACTAACCCCCTAACAAAAAACAACACTAAACCCCTAACAAGAAACTACGCTAACCCCGTAACAACAAACAACACTAACCCCGTAACAAGAAACAACCCTAACCCCCTAACAACAAAGAACACTAACACCCTAACAACAAACAACCCTAAACCCCTAACATCAAAGAACACTAACACCCTAACAACAAACAACCGTAACCCCCTAACAACAAACACTAACCCCCAAACAACAAACAACCCTAACCCCTGAAAACCAAAAACACTAACCCACTAACAACAAACAACCCTAACCCACTAACAACAAACAACCCTAAACCCTAACATCAAACAACACTAACCCCCTAACAACACAAACCACTAACACCCTAACAACAAACAACACTAACACCCTAACAACAAAAACCACTAAACCCCAACAAGAAACAACCTTAAACCCCTAACAACAAACAACCCTAAACCCCTAACAACAAACAACACTAACACCCTAACAACAAACAACGCTAACCCCCTAACAACAAACAACCCTAAACCCCTAACATCAAACAACACTAACCCCCTAACAACACAAACCACTAACACCCTAACAACAAACAACACTAACACCCTAACAACAAAAACCACTAAACCCCAACAAGAAACAACCTTAAACCCCTAACAACAAACAACCCTAAACCCCTAACAACAAACAGCACTAACACCCTAGCAACAAACAACTCTAACCCCCTAACAACAAACAACCCTAAACCCCTAACATCAAACAACACAAACCCCCTAACAACACAAACCACTAACACCCTAACAACAAACAACACTAACACCCTAACAACAAAAACCACTAAACCCCAACAAGAAACAACCTTAAACCCCTAACAACAAACAACCCTAACCCCTGAAAACCAAAAACACTAACCCACTAACAACAAACAACCCTAACCCACTAACAACAAAAAACCCTAAACCCCTAACATCAAACAAGACTAACCCCCTAACAACACAAACCACTAACACCCTAACAACAAACAACACTAACACCCTAACAACAAAAACCACTAAACCCCAACAAGAAACAACCTTAAACCCCTAACAACAAACAACCCTAAACCCCTAACAACAAACAACACTAACACCCTAACAACAAACAACTCTAACCCCCTAACAACAAACAACCCTAAACCCCTAATATCAAACAACACTAACCCCCTAACAACACAAACCACTAACACCCTAACAATAAAAACCCTAATCCCCTAACAACAAACAACCCTAAACCCCTAACATCAAACAACACTAACCCCCTAACAACACAAACCACTAACACCCTAACAACAAACAACACTAACACCCTAACAACAAAAACCACTAAACCCCAACAAGAAACAACCTTAAACCCCTAACAAAAAACAACCCTAAACCCCTAACAACAAACAGCACTAACACCCTAGCAACAAACAACTCTAACCCCCTAACAACAAACAACCCTAAACCCCAAACATCAAACAACACAAACCCCCTAACAACACAAACCACTAACACCCTAACAACAAACAACACTAACACCCTAACAACAAAAACCACTATACCCCAACAAGAAACAACCTTAAACCCCTAACAACAAACAACCCTAACCCCTGAAAACCAAAAACACTAACCCACTAACAACAAACAACCCTAACCCACTAACAACAAACAACCCTAAACCCCTAACATCAAACAACACTAACCCCCTAACAACACAAACCACTAACACCCTAACAACAAACAACCCTAACCCCCTAACAACAAACAACCCTAAACCCCTAACATCAAACAACACTAACACCCTAACAACACAAACCACTAACACCCTAACAACAAACAACCCTAACCCCCAACAACAAACACTAACCCCCAAACAACAAACAACCCTAACCCCTGAAAACCAAAAACACTAACCCACTAACAACAAACAACCCTACCCACTAACAACAAACAACCCTAAACCCCTAACATCAAACAACACTAACCCCCTAACAACAGAAACCACTAACACCCTAACAACAAACAACACTAACACCCTAACAACAAAAACCACTAAACCCCAACAAGAAACAACCTTAAACCCCTAACAACAAACAACCCTAAACCCCTAACATCAAACAACACTAACACCCTAACAACAAACAACTCTAACCCCCTAACAACAAACAACCCTAAACCCCTAACAACAAACAACACTAACACCCTAACAACAAACAACCCTAACCCACTAACAACAAACAACCCTAACCCACTAACAACAAAAACCACTAAACCCCAACAAGAAACAACCCTAAACCCCTAACAACAAACACTAACCCCCTAACAAAAAACAACACTAAACCCCTAACAAGAAACTACCCTAACCCCGTAACAACAAACAACACTAACCCCGTAACAAGAAACAACCCTAACCCCCTAACAACAAAGAACACTAACACCCTAACAACAAACAACCCTAAACACCTAACATCAAAGAACACTAACACCCTAACAACAAACAACCGTAACCCCCTAACAACAAACACTAACCCCCAAACAACAAACAACCCTAACCCCTGAAAACCAAAAACACTAACCCACTAACAACAAACAACCCTAACCCACTAACAAGAAACAACCCTAAACCCTAACATCAAACAACACTAACCCCCTAACAACACAAACCACTAACACCCTAACAACAAACAACACTAACACCCTAACAACAAAAACCACTAAACCCCAACAAGAAACAACCTTAAACCCCTAACAACAAACAACCCTAAACCCCTAACAACAAACAGCACTAACACCCTAGCAACAAACAACTCTAACCCCCTAACAACAAACAACCCTAAACCCCTAACATCAAACAACACAAACCCCCTAACAACACAAACCACTAACACCCTAACAACAAACAACACTAACACCCTAACAACAAAAACCACTAAACCCCAACAAGAAACAACCTTAAACCCCTAACAACAAACAACCCTAAACCCCTAACAACAAACAACACTAACACCCTAACAACAAACAACTCTAACCCCCTAACAACAAACAACCCTAAACCCCTAATATCAAACAACACTAACCCCCTAACAACACAAACCACTAACACCCTAACAACAAAAACCCTAATCCCCTAACAACAAACAACCCTAAACCCCTAACATCAAACAACACTAACACCCTAACAACACAAACCACTAACACCCTAACAACAAACAACACTAACACCCTAACAACAAAAACCACTAAACCCCAACAAGAAACAACCCTAAACCCCAAACAACAAACACTAACCCCCTAACAACAAACAACACTAAACCCCTAACAAGAAACTACCCTAACCCCGTAACAACAAACAACACTAACCCCGTAACAACAAACAACCCTAACCCCCAAACAACAAACAACCCTAACCCTCTAACAACAAACAATCCTAACCCCCGAACAACCAACAACACTAACCCCCTAACCACAGTAAACACTAACACCCTAACAACAAAAACCACTAAACCCCAACAAGAAACAACCCTAAACCCCTAACAAAAAACAACAGTAACACCCTAACAACAAAAACCACTAAACCCCAACAAGAAACAACCCTAAACCCCTAACAACAAACAACACTAACCCCCTAACAACAAACAACCCTAACCAAACAACAAACAAACCTAACCCACTAACAACAAACAACACTAACACCCTAACAACAAACAACCCTAACCCCTAACAACAAACAACACTAACACCCTAACAACAAACAACCCTAACCCCTAACAACAAACAACACTAACCCCCTAAAAACAAGCAAAACTAAACTCCTAACATCAAAGAACACTAACACCCTAACAACACAAAACACTAACACCCTAACAACAAACACTAACCCCCAGACAACAAACAACCCTAACCCGTAAAAACCAAAAACACTAAACCACTAACAACAAACAACCCTAACCCACTAAAAACAAACAACACTAACCTCCTAACAACAAACAACCCTAAACCCCTAACATCAAACAACACTAACCCCCTAACAACACAAAACACTAACACCCTAACAACAAACAACACTAACACCCTAACAACAAAAACCACTAAACCCCAACAAGAAACAACCCTAAACCCCAAACAACAAACACTAACCCCCTAACAACAAACAACACTAAACCCCTAACAAGAAACTACCCTAACCCCGTAACAACAAACAACACTAACCCCGTAACAACAAACAACCCTAACCCCCAAACAACAAACAATCCTAACCCCCGAACAACCAACAACACTAACCCCCTAACCACAGTAAACACTAACACCCTAACAACAAAAACCACTAAACCCCAACAAGAAACAACCCTAAACCCCTAACAACAAACAACACTAACCCCCTAACTACAAACAACCCTAACCAAACAACAAAAAACCCTAACCCACTAACATCAAACAACACTAACACCCTAACAACAAACAACCCTAACCCCCTAACAAAAAACAACAGTAACACCCTAACAACAAAAACCACTAAACCCCAACAAGAAACAACCCTAAACCCCTAACAACAAACAACACTAACCCCCTAACAACAAACAACCCTAACGAAACAACAAACAAACCTAACCCACTAACAACAAACAACACTAACACCCTAACAACAAACAACCCTAACCCCTAACAACAAACAACACTAACCCCGTAACAACAAACAACCCTAACCCCCAAACAACAAACAACCCTAACCCGGTAACAACAAACAATCCTAACCCCCGAACAACCAACAACACTAACCCCCTAACCACAATAAAGACTAACACCCTAACAACAAAAAAAACTAAACCCCAACAAGAAACAACCCTAAACCCCTAACAACAAACAACACTAACCCCCTAACAACAAACAACCCTAACCAAACAAGAAACAAACCTAACCCACTAACAAAAAACAACACTAACACCCTAACAACAAACAACCCTAAACCCCTAACATCAAAGAACACAAACACCCTAACAACAAACAACTCTAACCCCCTAACAACAAACACTAACCCGCCAAACAACAAACAACCCTAAGCCCTAAAAACCAAAACCACTAACCCACTAACAACAACCCTAACCCACTAACAACAAACAGCCCTAACAACCTAACAACAAACAACACTAACCCCCTAACAACAAACAACCCTAAACCCCTAACAACAAACACTAACCCCCAACAACAAACAACACTAAACCCCTAACAAGAAACTAACCTAACCCCGTAACAACAAACAACACTAACCCCGTAACAACAAACAACCCTAACCCCGTAGCAACAAACAACCCTAACCCCCAAACAACAAAAAACCCTAACCCCTTAACAACAAACAATCCTAACCCCCGAACAACCAACAACACTAACCCCCTAACCACAATAAAGACTAACACCCGAACAACAAAAACCACTAAACCCCAACAAGAAACAACCCTAAACCCCTAACAACAAACAACACTAACCCCCTAACAACAAACAACCCTAACCAAACAACAAACAAACCTAACCCACTAACAACAAACAACACTAACACCCTAACAACAAACAACCCTAACCCCTGACAACAAACAAAACTAACACCCTAACAACAAACAACCCTAACCCCTAACAACAAACAACACTAACCCCCTAACAACAAACAAAACTAAACTCCTAACATCTAAGAACACTAACACCCTAACAACACAAAACACTAACACCCTAACAACAAACACTAACCCCCACACAACAAACAACCCTAACCCGTAAAAACCAAAAACACTAAACCACTAACAACAAACAACCCTAACCCACTAACAACAAACAACACTAACCTCCTAACAACAAACAACCCTAAAACCCTAACATCAAACAACACTTACCCACTAACAACACAAAACACTAACACCCTAACAACAAACAACACTAACACCCTAACAACAAAAACCACTAAACCCCAACAAGAAACAACCCTAAACCCCTAACAACAAACACTAACCCCCTAACAACAAACAACACTAAACCCCTAACAAGAAACTACCCTAACCCCATAACAACAAACAACACTAACCCCGTAACAACAAACAACCCTAACCCCCAAACAACAAACAACCCTAACCCCCTAACAACAAACAATCCTAACCCCCGAACAACCAACAACACTAACCCCCTAACCACAGTAAACACTAACACCCTAACAACAAAAACCACTAAACCCCAACAAGAAACAACCCTAAACCCCTAACAACAAACAACACTAACCACCTAACAACAAACAACCCTAACCAAACAACAAAAAACCCTAACCCACTAACATCAAACAACACTAACACCCTAACAACAAACAACCCTAACCCCCTAACAAAAAACAACAGTAACACCCTAACAACAAAAACCACTAAACCCCAACAAGAAACAACCCTAAACCCCTAACAACAAACAACACTAACCCCCTAACAACAAACAACCCTAACCAAACAACAAACAAACCTAACCCACTAACAACAAACAACACTAACACCCTAACAACAAAAACCACTAAACCCCAACAAGAAACAACCTTAAACCCCTAACAACAAACAACCCTAAACCCCTAACATCAAACAACACTAACACCCTAACAACAAACAACTCTAACCCCCTAATAACAAACAACCCTAAACCCCTAACAACAAACAACACTAACACCGTAACAACACAAACCACTAACACCCAACAACAAACAACCCTAACACCCTAACAACAAAAACCACTAAACCCCAACAAGAAACAACCTTAAACCCCTAACAACAAACAACCCTAAAACCCTAACATCAAACAACACTAACACCCTAACAACAAACAACTCTAACCCCCTAACAACAAACAACCCTAAACCCCTAACAACAAACAACACTAACACCCTAACAACAAAAACCACTAAACCCCAACAAGAAACAACCTTAAACCCGTAACAACAAACAACCCTAAACCCCTAACAACAAGCAACACTAACACCCTAACAACAAACAACTCTAACCCCCTAACAACAAACAACCCTAAACCCCTAACATCAAACAACACTAACCCCCTAACAACACAAACCACTAACACCCTAACAACAAACAACACTAACACCCTAACAACAAAAACCACTAAACCCCAACAAGAAACAACCCTAAACCCCTAACAACAAACAACACTAACACCCTAACAACAAACAACTCTAACCCCCTAACAACAAACAACCCTAAACCCCTAACATCAAACAACACTAACCCCCTAACAACACAAACCACTAACACCCTAACAACAAAAACCACTAAACCCCAACAAGAAACAACCTTAAACCCCTAACAACAAACAACCCTAAACCCCTAACATCAAACAACACTAACACCCTAGCAACAAACAACTCTAACCCCCTAACAACAAACAACCCTAAACCCCTAACAACAAACAACACTAACACCCTAACAACAAACAACCCTAACCCACTAACAACAAACAACCCTAACCCACTAACAACAAAAACCACTAAACCCCAACAAGAAACAACCCTAAACCCCTAACAACAAACACTAACCCCCTAACAAAAAACAACACTAAACCCCTAACAAGAAACTACCCTAACCCCGTAACAACAAACAACACTAACCCCGTAACAAGAAACAACCCTAACCCCCTAACAACAAAGAACACTAACACCCTAACAACAAACAACCCTAAACCCCTAACATCAAAGAACACTAACACCCTAACAACAAACAACCGTAACCCCCTAACAACAAACACTAACCCCCAAACAACAAACAACCCTAACCCCTGAAAACCAAAAACACTAACCCACTAACAACAAACAACCCTAACCCACTAACAACAAACAACCCTAAACCCTAACATCAAACAACACTAACCCCCTAACAACACAAACCACTAACACCCTAACAACAAACAACACTAACACCCTAACAACAAAAACCACTAAACCCCAACAAGAAACAACCTTAAACCCCTAACAACAAACAACCCTAAACCCCTAACAACAAACAACACTAACACCCTAACAACAAACAACGCTAACCCCCTAACAACAAACAACCCTAAACCCCTAACATCAAACAACACTAACCCCCTAACAACACAAACCACTAACACCCTAACAACAAACAACACTAACACCCTAACAACAAAAACCACTAAACCCCAACAAGAAACAACCTTAAACCCCTAACAACAAACAACCCTAAACCCCTAACAACAAACAGCACTAACACCCTAGCAACAAACAACTCTAACCCCCTAACAACAAACAACCCTAAACCCCTAACATCAAACAACACAAACCCCCTAACAACACAAACCACTAACACCCTAACAACAAACAACACTAACACCCTAACAACAAAAACCACTAAACCCCAACAAGAAACAACCTTAAACCCCTAACAACAAACAACCCTAACCCCTGAAAACCAAAAACACTAACCCACTAACAACAAACAACACTAACCCACTAACAACAAAAAACCCTAAACCCCTAACATCAAACAACACTAACCCCCTAACAAAACAAACCACTAACACCCTAACAACAAACAACACTAACACCCTAACAACAAAAACCACTAAACCCCAACAAGAAACAACCTTAAACCCCTAACAACAAACAACCCTAAACCCCTAACAACAAGCAACACTAACACCCTAACAACAAACAACTCTAACCCCCTAACAACAAACAACCCTAAACCCCTAACATCAAACAACACTAACCCCCTAACAACACAAACCACTAACACCCTAACAACAAACAACACTAACACCCTAACAACAAAAACCACTAAACCCCAACAAGAAACAACCTTAAACCCCTAACAACAAACAACCCTAAACCCCTAACAACAAACAACACTAACACCCTAACAACAAACAACTCTAACCCCCTAACAACAAACAACCCTAAACCCCTAACATCAAACAACACTAACCCCCTAACAACACAAACCACTAACACCCTAACAACAAACAACACTAACACCCTAACAACAAACACCACTAAACCCCAACAAGAAACAACCTTAAACCCCCAACAACAAACAACCCTAAACCCCTAACAACAAACAACACTAACACCCTAACAACAAACAACTCTAACCCCCTATCAACAAACAACCCTAAACCCCTAACATCAAACAACACTAACCCCCTAACAACACAAACCACTAACACCCTAACAACAAACAACACTAACACCCTAACAACAAAAACCACTAAACCCCAACAAGAAACAACCCTAAACCCCTAACAACAAACACTAACCCCCTAACAACAAACAACCCTAACCCCTGAAAACCATAAACACTAACCCACTAACAACAAACAACCCTAACCCACTAACAACAAACAACCCTAAACCCCTAACATCAAACAACACTAACCCCCAAACAACACAAACCACTAACACCCTAACAACAAACAACACTAACACCCTAACAACAAAAACCACTAAACCCCAACAAGAAACAACCTTAAACCCCTAACAACAAACAACCCTAAACCCCTAACATCAAACAACACTAACACCCTAACAACAAACAACTCTAACCCCCTAACAACAAACAACCCTAAACCCCTAACATCAAACAACACTAACCCCCTAACAACACAAACCACTAACACCCTAACAAGAAACAACACTAACACCCTAACAACAAAAACCACTAAACCCCAACAAGAAACAACCTTAAACCCCTAACAACAAACAACCCTAAACCCCTAACAAGAAACAACACTAACACCCTAACAACAAACAACTCAAACCCCCTAACAACAAACAACCCTAAACCCCTAACATCAAACAACACTAACCCCCTAACAACACAAACCACTAACACCCTAACAACAAACAACACTAACACCCTAACAACAAAAACCACTAAACCCCAACAAGAAACAACCCTAAACCCCTAACAACAAACACTAACCCCCTAACAACAAACAACCCTAACCCCTGAAAACCATAAACACTAACACACTAACAACAAACAACACTAACCCACTAACAACAAACAACCCTAAACCCCTAACATCAAACAACACTAACCCCCTAACAACACAAACCACTAACACCCTAACAACAAACAACACTAACACCCTAACAACAAAAACCACTAAACCCCAACAAGAAACAACCTTAAACCCCTAACAACAAACAACCCTAAACCCCTAACATCAAACAACACTAACACCCTAACAACAAACAACTCTAACCCCCTAAAAACAAACAACCCTAAACCCCTAACATCAAACAACACTAACACCCTAACAACAAAAACCACTAAACCCCAAAAAGAAACAACCTTAAACCCCTAACAACAAACAACCCTAAACCCCTAACAACAAACAACACTAACACCCTAACAACAAACAACCCTAACCCCCTAACAACAAACAACCCTAAAACCGTAACATCAAACAACACTAACCCCCTAACAACACAAACCACTAACACACTAACAACAAACAACACTAACACCCTAACAACAAACAACTCTAACCCCCTAACAACAAACAACCCTAAACCCCTAACATCAAACAACACTAACCCCCTAACAAAACAAACCACTAACACCCTAACAACAAACAACACTAACACCCTAACAACAAAAACCACTAAACCCCAACAAGAAACAACCTTAAACCCCTAACAACAAACAACCCTAAACCCCTAACATCAAACAACACTAACACCCTAACAACAAACAACTCTAACCCCCTAACAACAAACAACCCTAAACCCCTAACATCAAACAACACTAACCCCCTAACAACACAAACCACTAACACCCTAACAACAAACAACACTAACACCCTAACAACAAAAACCACTAAACCCCAACAAGAAACAACCTTAAACCCCTAACAACAAACAACCCTAAACCCCTAACATCAAACAACACTAACACCCTAACAACAAACAACTCTAACCCCCTAACAACAAACAACCCTAAACCCCTAACATCAAACAACACAAACCCCCTAACAACACAAACCACTAACACCCTAACAACAAACAACACTAACACCCTAACAACAAAAACCACTAAACCCCAACAAGAAACAACCTTAGCCCCTAACAACAAACAACCCTAACCCCTGAAAACCAAAAACACTAACCCACTAACAACAAACAACCCTAACCCACTAACAACAAACAACCCTAAACCCCTAACATCAAACAACACTAACACCCTAACAACAAACAACCCTAACCCCCTAACAACAAAGAACACTAACACCCTAACAACAAACAACCCTAAACCCCTAACATCAAAGAACACTAACACCCTAACAACAAACAACCCTAACCCCCAACAACAAACACTAACCCCCAAACAACAAACAACCCTAACCCCTGAAAACCAAAAACACTAACCCACTAACAACAAACAACCCTAACCCACTAACAACAAACAACCCTAAACCCCTAACATCAAACAACACTAACCCCCTAACAACACAAACCACTAACACCCTAACAACAAACAACACTAACACCCTAACAACAAAAACCACTAAACCCCAACAAGAAACAACCTTAAACCCCTAACAACAAACAACACTAAACCCCTAACATCAAACAACACTAACACCCTAACAACAAACAACTCTAACCCCCTAACAACAAACAACCCTAAACCCCTAACATCAAACAACACTAACACCCTAACAACAAAAACCACTAAACCCCAACAAGAAACAACCCTAAACCCCTAACAACAAACACTAACCCCCTAAAAAAAACAACACTAAACCCCTAACAAGAAACTACCCTAACCCCGTAACAACAAACAACACTAACCCCGTAACAAGAAACAACCCTAACCCCCTAACAACAAAAACACTAACACCCTAACAACAAACAACTCTAAACCCCTAACATCAAAGAACACTAACACCCTAACAACAAACAACCCTAACCCCCTAACATCAAACAATACTAACCCCCTAACAACACAAACCACTAACACCCTAACAACAAACAACACTAACACCCTAACAACAAAAACCACTAAACCCCATCAAGAAACAACCTTAAACCCCTAACAACAAACAACCCTAAACCCCTAACATCAAACAACACTAACACCCTAACAACAAACAACTCTAACCCCCTAACAACAAACAACCCTAAACCCCTAACAACAAACAACACTAACACCCTAACAACACAAACCACTAACACCCAACAACAAACAACACTAACACCCTAACAACAAAAACCACTAAACCCCAACAAGAAACAACCTTAAACCCCTAACAACAAACAACCCTAAACCCCTAACATCAAACAACACTAACACCCTAACAACAAACAACTCTAACCCCCTAACAACAAACAACCCTAAACCCCTATCAACAAACAACACTAACACCCTAACAACAAAAACCACTAAACCCCAACAAGAAACAACCTTAAACCCCTAACAACAAACAACCCTAAACCCCTAACAACAAACAACACTAACACCCTAACAACAAACAACTCTAACCCCCTAACAACAAACAACCCTAAACCGCTAACATCAAACAACACTAACCCCCTAACAACACAAACCACTAACACCCTAACAACAAACAACACTAACACCCTAACAACAAAAACCACTAAACCCCAAAAAGAAACAACCTTAAACCCCTAACAACAAACAACCCTAAACCCCTAACAACAAACAACACTAACACCCTAACAACAAATAACTCTAACCCCCTAACAACAAACAACCCTAAACCCCTAACATCAAACAACACTAACCCCCTAACAACACAAAACACTATCCCCCTAACAACAAACAACCCTAAACCCCTAACAACAAACACTAACCCCCTAACAAAAAACAACACTAAACCCCTAACAAGAAACTACCCTAACCCCGTAACAACAAACAACACTAACCCCGTAACAAGAAACAACCCTAACCCCCTAACAACAAAGAACACTAACACCCTAACAACAAACAACCCTAACCCCTGAAAACCAAAAACACTAACCCACTAACAACAAACAACCCTAACCCACTAACAACAAACAACCCTAAACCCCTAACATCAAACAACACTAACCCCCTAACAACACAAACCACTAACACCCTAACTACAAAGAACACTAACACCCTAACAACAAACAACCCTAAACCCCTAACATCAAAGAACACTAACACCCTAACAACAAACAACCCTAACCCCCAACAACAAACACTAACCCCCAAAAAACAAACAACCCTAACCCCTGAAAACCAAAAACACTAACCCACTAACAACAAACAACCCTAACCCACTAACAACAAACAACCCTAAACCCCTAACATCAAACAACACTAACCCCCTAACAACACAAACCACTAACACCCTAACAACAAACAACACTAACACCCTAACAACAAAAACCACTAAACCCCAACAAGAAACAACCTTAAACCCCTAACAACAAACAACCCTAAACCCCTAACAACAAACAACACTAACACCCTAACAACAAACAACTCTAACCCCTAACAACAAACAACCCTAAACCCCTAACATCAAACAACACTAACCCCCTAACAACACAAACCACTAACACCCTAACAACAAACAACACTAACACCCTAACAACAAAAACCACTAAACCCCAACAAGAAACAACCTTAAACCCCTAACAACAAACAACACTAAACCCCTAACATCAAACAACACTAACACCCTAACAACAAACAACTCTAACCCCCTAACAACAAACAACCCTAAACCCCTAACATCGAACAACACTAACACCCTAACAACAAAAACCACTAAACCCCAACAAGAAACAACCCTAAACCCCTAACAACAAACACTAACCCCCTAACAAAAAACAACACTAAACCCCTAACAAGAAACTACCCTAACCCCGTAACAACAAACAACACTAACCCCGTAACAAGAAACAACCCTAACCCCCTAACAACAAAGAACACTAACACCCTAACAACAAACAACCCTAAACCCCTAACATCAAACAACACTAACCCCCTAACAACACAAACCACTAACACCCTAACAACAAACAACACTAACACCCTAACAACAAAAACCACTAAACCCCATCAAGAAACAACCTTAAACCCCTAACAACAAACAACCCTAAACACCTAACAACAAACAACACTAACACCCTAACAACAAACAACTCTAACCCCCTAACAACAAACATTCTCAACCCCTAACATCAAACAACACTAACCCCCTAACAACACAAACCACTAACACCCTAACAACAAACAACACTAACACCCTAACAACAAAAACCACTAAACCCCAACAAGAAACAACCTTAAACCCCTAACAACAAACGACCCTAAACCCCTAACAACAAACAGCACTAACACCCTAACAATAAACAACTCTAACCCCCTAACAACAAACAACCCTAAACCCCTAACATCAAACAACACAAACCCCGTAACAACACAAACCACTAACACCCTAACAACAAACAACACTAACACCCTAACAACAAAAACCACTAAACCCCAACAAGAAACAACCTTAAACCCCTAACAACAAACAACCCTAACCCCTGAAAACCAAAAACACTAACCCACTAACAACAAACAACCCTAACCCACTAACGACAAACAACCCTAAACCCCTAACATCAAACAACACTAACCCCCTAACAACACAAACCACTAACACCCTAACAACAAACAACACTAACACCCTAACAACAAAAACCACTAAACCCCAACAAGAAACAACCTTAAACCCCTAACAACAAACAACCCTAAACCCCTAACAACAAACAACACTAACACCCTAACAACAAACAACTCTAACCCCCTAACAACAAACAACCCTAAACCCCTAACATCAAACAACACTAACCCCCTAACAACACAAACCACTAACACCCTAACAACAAACAACCCTAACCCCCTAACAACAAACAACCCTAAACCCCTAACATCAAACAACACTAACACCCTAAAAACAAAAACCACTAACACCCTAACAACAAACAACCGTAACCCCCTAACAACAAACACTAACCCCCAAACAACAAACAACCCTAACCCCTGAAAACCAAAAACACTAACCCACTAACAACAAACAACCCTAACCCACTAACAACAAACAACCCTAAACCCCTAACATCAAACAACACTAACCCCCTAACAACACAAACCACTAACACCCTAACAACAAACAACACTAACACCCTAACAACAAAAACCACTAAACCCCAACAAGAAACAACCTTAAACCCCTAACAACAAACAACCCTAAACCCCTAACATCAAACAACACTAACACCCTAACAACAAACAACTCTAACCCCCTAACAACAAACAACCCTAAACCCCTAACATCAAACAACACTAACACCCTAACAACAAAAACCACTAAACCCCAACAAGAAACAACCTTAAACCCCTAACAACAAACAACCCTAAACCCCTAACAACAAACAACACTAACACCCTAACAACAAACAACTCTAACCCCCTAACAACAAACAACCCTAAACCCCTAACATCAAACAACACTAACCCCCTAACAACACAAACCACTAACACCCTAACAACAAACAACACTAACACCCTAACAACAAAAACCACTAAACCCCAACAAGAAACAACCTTAAACCCCTAACAACAAACAACCCTAAACCCCTAAAAACAAACAACACTAACACCCTAACAACAAACAACTCTAACCCCCTAACAACAAACAACCCTAAACCCCTAAAATGAAACAACACTAACCCCCTAACAACAGAAACCGCTAACACCCTAACAACAAACAACACTAACACCCTAACAACAAAAACCACTAAACCCCAACAAGAAACAACCTTAAACCCCTAACAACAAACAACCCTAAACCCCTAACAACAAACAACACTAACACCCTAACAACAAACAACTCTAACCCCCTGACAACAAACAACCCTAAACCCCTAACATCAAACAACACTAACCCCCTAACAACACAAACCACTAACACCCTAACAACAAACAACACTAACACCCTAACAACAAAAACCACTAAACCCCAACAAGAAACAACCCTAAACCCCTAACAACAAACACTAACCCCCTAACAAAAAACAACACTAAACCCCTAAATAGAAACTACCCTAACCCCGTAACAACAAACAACACTAACCCCGTAACAAGAAACAACACTAACCCCCTAACAACAAAGAACACTAACACCCTAACAACAAACAACCCTAACCCCTGAAAACCAAAAACACTAACCCACTAACAACAAACAACCCTAACCCACTAACAACAAACAACCCTAAACCCCTAACATAAAACAACACTAACACCCTAACAACAAACAACCCTAACCCACTAACAACAAAGAACACTAACACCCTAACAACAAACAACCCTAAACCCCTAACATCAAAGAACACTAACACCCTAACAACAAACAACCCTAACCCCCTAACAACAAACACTAACCCCCAAACAACAAACAACCCTAACCCCTGAAAACCAAAAACACTAACCCACTAACAACAAACAACCCTAACCCACTAACAACAAACAACCCTAAACCCCTAACATCAAACAACACTAACCACCTAACAACACAAACCACTAACACCCTAACAACAAACAACACTAACACCCTAACAACAAAAACCACTAAACCACAACAAGAAACAATCTTAAACCCCTAACAACAAACAACCCTAAACCCCTAACATCAAACAACACTAACACCCTAACAACAAACAACTCTAACCCCCTAACAACAAACAACCCTAAACCCCTAACATCAAACAACACTAACACCCTAACAACAAAAACCACTAAACCCCAACAAGAAACAACCTTAAAACCCTAACAACAAACAACCCTAAACCCCTAACAACAAACAACACTAACACCCTAACAACAAACAACCCTAAACCCCTAACAACAAACAACCCTAAACCCCTAACATCAAACAACACTAACCTCCTAAAAACACAAACCACTAACACCCTAACAACAAACAACACCAACACCCTAACAACAAACAACTCTAACCCCCTAACAACAAACAACCCTAAACCCCTAACATCAAACAACACTAACCCCCTAACAACACAAACCACTAACGCCCTAACAACAAACAACACTAACACCCTAACAACAAAAACCACTAAACCCCAACAAGAAACAACCTTAAACCCCTAACAACAAACAACCCTAAACCCCTAACATCAAACAACACTAACACCCTAACAACAAACAACTTTAACCCCCTAACAGCAAACAACCCTAAACCCCTAACAACAAACAACACTAACACCCTAACAACACAAACCACTAACACCCAACAACAAACAACACTAACACCCTAACAACAAAAACCACTAAACCCCAACAAGAAACAACCTTAAACCTCTAACAACAAACAACCCTAAACCCCTAACATCAAACAACACTAACACCCTAACAACAAACAACTCTAACCCCCTAACAACAAACAACCCTAAACCCCTATCAACAAACAACACTAACACCCTAACAACAAAAACCACTAAACCCCAACAAGAAACAACCTTAAACCCCTAACAACAAACAACCCTAAACCCTTAACAACAAACAACACTAACACCCTAACAACAAACAACTCTAACCCCCTAACAACAAACAACCCTAAACCGCTAACATCAAACAACACTAACCCCCTAACAACACAAACCACTAACACCCTAACAACAAAACACTAACACCCTAACAACAAAAACCACTAAACCCCAACATGAAACAACCTTAAACCCCTAACAACAAACAACCCTAAACCCCTAACAACAAACAACACTAACACCCTAACAACAAACAACTCTAACCCCCTAACAACAAACAACCCTAAACCCCTAACATCAAACAACACTAACCCCCTAACAACACAAAACACTAACCCCCTAACAACAAACAACCCTAAACCCCTAACAACAAACACTAACCCCCTAACAAAAAACAACACTAAACCCCTAACAAGAAACTACCCTAACCCCGTAACAACAAACAACACTAACCCCGTAACAAGAAACAACCTTAACCCCCTAACAACAAAGAACACTAACACCCTAACAACAAACAACCCTAACCCCTGAAAACCAAAAACACTAACCCACTAACAACAAACAACCCTAACCCACTAACAACAAACAACCCTAAACCCCTATCATCAAACAACACTAACCCCCTAACAACACAAACCACTAACACCCTAACAACAAAGAACACTAACACCCTAACAACAAACAACCCTAAACCCCTAACATCAAAGAACACTAACACCCTAACAACAAACAACCCTAACCCCCAACAACAAACACTAACCCCCAAAAAACAAACAACCCTAACCCCTGAAAACCAAAAACACTAACCCACTAACAACAAACAACCCTAAGCCACTAACAACAAACAACCCTAAACCCCTAACATCAAACAACACTAACCCCCTAACAACACAAACCACTAACACCCTAACAACAAACAACACTAACACCCTAACAACAAACAACTCTAACCCCCTAACAACAAACAACCCTAAACCCCTAACATCAAACAACACTAACCCCCTAACAACACAAACCACTAACACCCTAACAACAAACAACCCTAACCCCCTAACAACAAACACTAACGCCCAAACAACAAACAAACCTAACCCCTGAAAACCAAAAACACTAACCCACTAACAACAAACAACCCTAACCCACTAACAACAAACAACCCTAAACCCCTAACATCAAACAACACTAACCCCCTAACAACACAAACCACTAACACCCTAACAACAAACAACACTAACACCCTAACAACAAAAACCACTAAACCCCAACAAGAAACATCCTTAAACCCCTAACAACAAACAACCCTAAACCCCTAACAACAAACAACACTAACACCCTAACAACAAACAACTCTAACCCCCTAACAAAAAACAACCCTAAACCCCTAACATCAAACAACACTAACCCCCTAACAACACAAACCACTAACACCCTAACAACAAACAACACTAACACCCTAACAACAAAAACCACTAAACCCCAACAAGAAACAACCCTAAACCCCTAACAACAAACACTAACCCCCTAACAAAAAACAACACTAAACCCCTAACAAGAAACTACCCTAACCCCGTAACAACAAACAACACTAACCCCGTAACAAGAAACAACACTAACCCCCTAACATCAAAGAACACTAACACCCTAACAACAAACAACCCTAACCCCTGAAAACCAAAAACACTAACCCACTAACAACAAACAACCCTAACCCACTAACAACAAACAACCCTAAACCCCTAACATCAAACAACACTAACACCCTAACAACAAACAACCCTAACCCCCTAACAACAAAGAACACTAACACCCTAACAACAAACAACCCTAAACCCCTAACATCAAAGAGCACTAACACCCTAACAACAAACAACCCTAACCCCCTAACAACAAACACTAACCCCCAAACAACAAACAACCCTAACCCCTGAAAACCAAAAACACTAACCCACTAACAACAAACAACCCTAACCCACTAACAACAAACAACCCTAAACCCCTAACAACAAACAACACTAACCACCTAACAACACAAACCACTAACACCCTAACAACAAACAACACTAACACCCTAACAACAAAAACCACTAAACCCCAACAAGAAACAATCTTAAACCCCTAACAAGAAACAACCCTAAACCCCTAACATCAAACAACACTAACACCCTAACAACAAACAACTCTAACCCCCTAACAACAAACAACCCTAAACCCCTAACATCAAACAACACTAACACCCTAACAACAAAAACCACTAAACCCCAACAAGAAACAAACTTAAAACCCTAACAACAAACAACCCTAAACCCCTAACAACAAACAACACTAACACCCTAACAACAAACAACCCTAACCCCCTAACAACAAACAACTCTAACCCCCTAACAACAAACAACCCTAAACCCCTAACATCAAACAACACTAACCCCCTAACAACACAAACCACTAACACCCTAACAACAAACAACACTAACACCCTAACAACAAAAACCACTAAACCCCAACAAGAAACAACCTTAAACCCCTAACAACAAACAACCCTAAACCCCTAACCTCAAACAACACTAACACCCTAACAACAAACAACTTTAACCCCCTAACAACAAACAACCCTAAACCCCTAACAAAAAACAACACTAACACCCTAACAACACAAACCACTAACACCCAACAACAAACAACACTAACACCCTAACAACAAAAACCACTAAACCCCAACAAGAAACAACCTTAAACCCCTAACAACAAACAACCCTAAACCCCTAACATCAAACAACACTAACACCCTAACAACAAACAACTCTAACCCCCTAACAACAAACAACCCTAAACCCCTATCAACAAACAACACTAACACCCTAACAACAAAAACCACTAAACCCCAACAAGAAACAACCTTAAACCCCTAACAACAAACAACCCTAAACCCCTAACAACAAACAACACTAACACCCTAACAACAAACAACTCTAACCCCCTAACAACAAACAACCCTAAACCGCTAACATCAAACAACACTAACCCCCTAACAACACAAACCACTAACACCCTAACAACAAACAACACTAACACCCTAACAACAAAAACCAGTAAACCCCAACAAGAAACAACCTTAAACCCCTAACAACAAACAACCCTGAACCCCTAACAACAAACAACACTAACACCCTAACAACAAACAACTCTAACCCCCTAACAAAAAACAACCCTAAACCCCTAACATCAAACAACACTAACCCCCTAACAACACAAAACACTAACCCCCTAACAAAAAACAACCCTAAACCCCTAACAACAAACACTAACCCCCTAACAAAAAACAACACTAAACCCCTAACAAGAAACTACCCTAACCCCGTAACAACAAACAACACTAACCCCGTAACAAGAAACAACCTTAACCCCCTAACAACAAAGAACACTAACACCCTAACAACAAACAACCCTAACCCCTGAAAACCAAAAACACTAACCCACTAACAACAAACAACCCTAACCCACTAACAACAAACAACCCTAAACCCCTAACATCAAACAACACTAACCCCCTAACAACACAAACCACTAACACCCTAACAACAAAGAACACTAACACCCTAACAACAAACAACCCTAAACCCCTAACATCAAAGAACACTAACACCCTAACAACAAACAACCCTAACCCCCAACAACAAACACTAACCCCCAAAAAACAAACAACCCTAACCCCTGAAAACCAAAAACACTAACCCACTAACAACAAACAACCCTAACCCACTAACAACAAACAACCCTAAACCCCTAACATCAAACAACACTAACCCCCTAACAACACAAACCACTAACACCCTAACAACAAACAACACTAACACCCTAACAACAAAAACCACTAAACCCCAACAAGAAACAACCTTAAACCCCTAACAACAAACAACCCTAAACCCCTAACAACAAACAACACTAACACCCTAACAACAAACAACTCTAACCCCCTAACAACAAACAACCCTAAACCCCTAACATCAAACAACACTAACCCCCTAACAACACAAACCACTAACACCCTAACAACAAACAACACTAACACCCTAACAACAAAAACCACTAAACCCCAACAAGAAACAACCTTAAACCCCTAACAACAAACAACACTAAACCCCTAACATCAAACAACACTAACACCCTAACAACAAACAACTCTAACCCCCTAACAACAAACAACCCGAAACCCCTAACATCAAACAACACTAACACCCTAACAACAAAAACCACTAAACCCCAACAAGAATCAACCCTAAACCCCTAACTACAAACACTAACCCCTAACAAAAAACAACACTAAACCCCTAACAAGAAACTACCCTAACCCCGTAACAACAAACAACACTAACCCCGTAACAAGAAACAACCCTAACCCCCTAACAACAAAGAACACTAACACCCTAACAACAAACAACCCTAAACCCCTAACATCAAAGAACACTAACACCCTAACAACAAACAACCCTAACCCCCTAACATCAAACAACACTAACCCCCTAACAACACAAACCACTAACACCCTAACAACAAACAACACTAACACCCTAACAACAAAAACCACTAAACCCCAACAAGAAACAACCTTAAACCCCTAACAACAAACAACCCTAACCCCTGAAAACTAAAAACACTAACCCACTAACAACAAACAACCCTAACCCACTAACAACAAACAACCCTAAACCCCTAACATCAAACAACACTAACCCCCTAACAACACAAACCACTAACACCCTAACAACAAACAACACTAACACCCTAACAACAAAAACCACTAAACCCCAACAAGAAACAACCTTAAACCCCTAACAAGAAACAACCCTAAACCCCTAACAACAAACAACACTAACACCCTAACAACAAACAACTCTAACCCCCTAACAACAAACAACCCTAAACCCCTAACATCAAACAACACTAACCCCCTAACAACACAAACCACTAACACCCGAACAACAAACAACCCTAAACCCCTAACAAAAAACAACCCTAAACCCCTAACATCAAAGAACACTAACACCCTAACAACACAAACCACTAACACCCTAACAACAAACAACCCTAACCCCCTAACAACAAACACTAACCCCCAAACAACAAACAACCCTAACCCCTGAAAACCAAAAACACTAACCCACTAACAACAAACAACCCTAACCCACTAACAACAAACAACCCTAAACCCCTAACATCAAACAACACTAACCCCCTAACAACACAAACCACTAACACCCTAACAACAAACAACACTAACACCCTAACAACAAAAACCACTAAACCCCAACAAGAAACAACCTTAAACCCCTAACAACAAACAACCCTAAACCCCTAACATCAAACAACACTAACACCCTAACAACAAACAACTCTAACCCACTAACAACAAACAACCCTAAACCCCTAACATCAAACAACACTAACACCCTAACAACAAAAACCACTAAACCCCAACAAGAAACAACCTTAAACCCCTAACAACAAACAACCCTAAACCCCTAACAACAAACAACACTAACACCCTAACAACAAACAACTCTAACCCCCTAACAACAAACAACCCTAAACCCCTAAAATCAAACAACACTAACCCCCTAACAACACAAACCGCTAACACCCTAACAACAAACAACACTAACACCCTAACAACAAAAACCACTAAACCCCAACAAGAAACAACCTTAAACCCCTAACAACAAACAACCCTAAACCCCTAACAACAAACAACACTAACACCCTAACAACAAACAACTCTAACCCTCTAACAACAAACAACCCTAAACCCCTAACATCAAACAACACTAACCCCCTAACAACACAAACCACTAACACCCTAACAACAAACAACACTAACACCCTAACAACAAACAACTCTAATCCCCTAACAACAAACAACCCTAAACCCCTAACATCAAACAACACTAACCCCCTAACAACACAAAACACTAACCCCCTAACAACAAACAACCCTAAACCCCTAACAACAAACACTAACCCCCTAACAAAAAACAACACTAAACCCCTAACAAGAAACTACCCTAACCCCGTAACAACAAACAACACTAACCCCGTAACAAGAAACAACCTTAACCCCCTAACAACAAAGAACACTAACACCCTAACAACAAACAACCCTAACCCCTGAAAACCAAAAACACTAACCCACTAACAACAAACAACCCTAACCCACTAACAACAAACAACCCTAAACCCCTAACATCAAACAACACTAACCCCCTAACAACACAAACCACTAACACCCTAACAACAAACAACACTAACACCCTAACAACAAAAACCACTAAACCCCAACAAGAAACAACCTTAAACCCCTAACAACAAACAACCCTAAACCCCTAACAACAAACAACACTAACACCCTCACAACAAACAACTCTAACCCCCTAACAACAAACAACCCTAAACCCCTAACATAAAACAACACTAACCCCCTAAAAACACAAACCACTAACACCCTAACAACAAACAACACTAACCCCCTAACAACAAACACTAACCCCCAAACAACAAACAACCCTAACCCCTGAAAACCAAAAACAGTAACCCACTAACAACAAACAACCCTAACCCACTAACAACAAACAACCCTAAACCCCTAACATCAAATAACACTAACCCCCTAACAACACAAACCACTAACACCCTAACAACAAACAACACTAACACCCTAACAACAAAAACCACTAAACCCCAACAAGAAACAACCTTAAACCCCTAACAACAAACAACCCTAAACCCCTAACATCAAACAACACTAACACCCTAACAACAAACAACTCTAACCCCCTAACAACAAACAACACTAAACCCCTAATATCAAACAACACTAACACCCTAACAACAAAAACCACTAAACCCCAACAAGAAACAACCTTAAACCCCTAACAACAAACAACCCTAAACCCCTAACAACAAACAACACTAACACCCTAACAACAAACAACTCTAACCCCCTAACAACAAAAAACCCTAAACCCCTAACATCAAACAACACTAACCCCCTAACAACACAAACTGCTAACACCCTAACAACAAACAACACTAACACCCTAACAACAAAAACCACAAACCCCAACAAGAAACAACCTTAAACCCCTAACAACAAACAACCCTAACCCCTGAAAACCAAAAACACTAACCCACTAACAACAAACAACCCTAACCCACTAACAACAAACAACCCTAAACCCCTAACATCAAACAACACTAACCCCCTAAGAACACAAACCACCAACACCCTAACAACAAACAACACTAACACCCTAACAACAAAAAAAACTAAACCCCAACAAGAAACAACCTTAAACCCCTAACAACAAACAACCCTAAACCCCTAACAACAAACAACACTAACACCCTAACAACAAAAAACTCTAACCCCCTAACAACAAACAACCCTAAACCCCTAACATCAAACAACACTAACCCCCTAACAACACAAACCACTAACACCCTAACAACAAAGAACCCTAACCCCCTAACAACAAACAACCCTAAACCCCTAACATCAAAGAACACTAACACCCTAACAACACAAACCACTAACACCCTAACAACAAACAACCCTAACCCCCTAACAACAAACACTAACCCCCAAACAACAAACAACCCTAACCCCTGAAAACCAAAAACACTAACCCACTAACAACAAACAACCCTAACCCACTAACAACAAACAACCCTAAACCCCTAACATCAAACAACACTAACCCCCTAACAACACAAACCACTAACACCCTAACAACAAACAACACTAACACCCTAACAACAAAAACCACTAAACCCCAACAAGAAACAACCTTAAACCCCTAACAACAAACAACCCTAAACCCCTAACATCAAACAACACTAACACCCTAACAACAAACAACTCTAACCCACTAACAACAAACAACCCTAAACCCCTAACATCAAACAACACTAACACCCTAACAACAAAAACCACTAAACCCCAACAAGAAACAACCTTAAACCCCTAACAACAAACAACCCTAAACCCCTAACAACAAACAACACTAACACCCTAACAACAAACAACTCTAACCCCCTAACAACAAACAACCCTAAACCCCTAAAATCAAACAACACTAACCCCCTAACAACACAAACCGCTAACACCCTAACAACAAACAACACTAACACCCTAACAACAAAAACCACTAAACCCCAACAAGAAACAACCTTAAACCCCTAACAACAAACAACCCTAAACCCCTAACAACAAACAACACTAACACCCTAACAACAAACAACTCTAACCCTCTAACAACAAACAACCCTAAACCCCTAACATCAAACAACACTAACCCCCTAACAACACAAACCACTAACACCCTAACAACAAACAACACTAACACCCTAACAACAAACAACTCTAATCCCCTAACAACAAACAACCCTAAACCCCTAACATCAAACAACACTAACCCCCTAACAACACAAAACACTAACCCCCTAACAACAAACAACCCTAAACCCCTAACAACAAACACTAACCCCCTAACAAAAAACAACACTAAACCCCTAACAAGAAACTACCCTAACCCCGTAACAACAAACAACACTAACCCCGTAACAAGAAACAACCTTAACCCCCTAACAACAAAGAACACTAACACCCTAACAACAAACAACCCTAACCCCTGAAAACCAAAAACACTAACCCACTAACAACAAACAACCCTAACCCACTAACAACAAACAACCCTAAACCCCTAACATCAAACAACACTAACCCCCTAACAACACAAACCACTAACACCCTAACAACAAACAACACTAACACCCTAACAACAAAAACCACTAAACCCCAACAAGAAACAACCTTAAACCCCTAACAACAAACAACCCTAAACCCCTAACAACAAACAACACTAACACCCTCACAACAAACAACTCTAACCCCCTAACAACAAACAACCCTAAACCCCTAACATAAAACAACACTAACCCCCTAAAAACACAAACCACTAACACCCTAACAACAAACAACACTAACCCCCTAACAACAAACACTAACCCCCAAACAACAAACAACCCTAACCCCTGAAAACCAAAAACAGTAACCCACTAACAACAAACAACCCTAACCCACTAACAACAAACAACCCTAAACCCCTAACATCAAATAACACTAACCCCCTAACAACACAAACCACTAACACCCTAACAACAAACAACACTAACACCCTAACAACAAAAACCACTAAACCCCAACAAGAAACAACCTTAAACCCCTAACAACAAACAACCCTAAACCCCTAACATCAAACAACACTAACACCCTAACAACAAACAACTCTAACCCCCTAACAACAAACAACACTAAACCCCTAATATCAAACAACACTAACACCCTAACAACAAAAACCACTAAACCCCAACAAGAAACAACCTTAAACCCCTAACAACAAACAACCCTAAACCCCTAACAACAAACAACACTAACACCCTAACAACAAACAACTCTAACCCCCTAACAACAAAAAACCCTAAACCCCTAACATCAAACAACACTAACCCCCTAACAACACAAACTGCTAACACCCTAACAACAAACAACACTAACACCCTAACAACAAAAACCACAAACCCCAACAAGAAACAACCTTAAACCCCTAACAACAAACAACCCTAACCCCTGAAAACCAAAAACACTAACCCACTAACAACAAACAACCCTAACCCACTAACAACAAACAACCCTAAACCCCTAACATCAAACAACACTAACCCCCTAAGAACACAAACCACCAACACCCTAACAACAAACAACACTAACACCCTAACAACAAAAAAAACTAAACCCCAACAAGAAACAACCTTAAACCCCTAACAACAAACAACCCTAAACCCCTAACAACAAACAACACTAACACCCTAACAACAAAAAACTCTAACCCCCTAACAACAAACAACCCTAAACCCCTAACATCAAACAACACTAACCCCCTAACAACACAAACCACTAACACCCTAACAACAAAGAACCCTAACCCCCTAACAACAAACAACCCTAAACCCCTAACATCAAACAACACTAACACCCTAACAACACAAACCTTTAACACCCTAACAACAAACAACCCTAACCCCCTAACAACAAACACTAACCCCCAAACAACAAACAACCCTAACCTCTGAAAACCAAAAACACTAACCCACTAACAACAAACAACCCTAACCCACTAACAACAAACAACCCTAAACCCCTAACATCAAACAACACTAACCCCCTAACAACACAAACCACTAACACCCTATCAACAAACAACACTAACACCCTAACATCAAAAACCACTAAACCCCAACAAGAAACAACCTTAAACCCCTAACAACAAACAACCCTAAACCCCTAACATCAAACAACACTAACACCCTAACAACAAACAACTCTAACCCCCTAACAACAAACAACCCGAAACCCCTAACAACAAACAACACTAACACCCGAACCACACAAACCACTAACACCCAACAACAAACAACACTAACACCCTAACAACAAAAACCACAAAACCCCAACAAGAAACAACCTTAAACCCCTAACAACAAACAACCCTAAACCCCTAACATCAAACAACACTAACACCCTAACAACAAACAACTCTAATCCCTTAACAACAAACAACCCTAAACCCCTAACAACAAACAACACTAACACCCTAACAACAAAAACCACTAAACCCCAACAAGAAACAACCTTAAACCCCTAACAACAAACAACCCTAAACCCCTAACAACAAACAACACTAACACCCTAACAACAAACAACTCTAACCCCCTAACAACAAACAACCCTAAACCCCTAACATCAAACAACACTAACCCCCTAACAACAAAAACCACTTACACCCTAACAAACAAACAACACTAACACCCTAACAACAAAAACCACTAAACCCCAACAAGAAACAACCTTAAACCCCTAACAACAAACAACCCTAATCCCTGAAAACCAAAAACACTAACCCGCTAACAACAAACAACCCTAACCCACTAACAACAAACAACCCTAAAACCCTAACATCAAACAACACTAACCCCCTAACAACACAAACCACTAACACCCTAACAACAAACAACACTAACACCCTAACAACAAAAACCACTAAACCCCAACAAGAAACAACCTTAAACCCCTAACAACAAACAACCCTACACCCCTAACAACAAACAACACTAACACCCTAACAACAAACAACTCTAACCCCCTAACAACAAACAACCCTAAACCCCTAACATCAAACAACACTAAACCCCTAACAACACAAACCACTAACACCCTAACAACAAACAACCCTAACCCCCTAACAACAAACAACCCTAAACCCCTAACATCAAACAACACTAACACCCTAACAACACAAACCACTAACACCCTAACAACAAACAGCCCTAACCCCCTAACAACAAACACTAACCCCCAAACAACAAACAACCCTAACCTCTGAAAACCAAAAACACTAACCCACTAACAACAAACAACCCTAACCCACTAACAACAAACAAACCTAAACCCCTAACATCAAACAACACTAACCCCCTAACAACACAAACCACTAACACCCTAACAACAAACAACACTAACACCCTAACAACAAAAACCACTAAACCCCAACAAGAAACAACCTTAAACCCCTAACAACAATCAACCCTAAACCCCTAACAACAAACAACACTAACACCCTAACAACAAACAACTCTAACCCCCTAACAACAAACAACCCTAAACCCCTAACATCAAACAACACTAACACCCTAACAACAAACAACTCTAACCCCCTAACAACAAACAACCCTAAACCCCTAACATCAAACAACACTAACCCCCTAACAACACAAACCACTAACCCCCTAACAACAAACAACACTAACACCCTAACAACAAAAACCACTAAAACCCAACAAGAAACAACCTTAAACCCCTAACAAGAAACAACCCTAACCCCCTAACAACAAACAACACTAACACCCTAACAACAAACAACTCTAACCCCCTAACAACAAACAACCCTAAACCCCTAACATCAAACAACACTAACCCCCTAAGAACACAAACCACTAACACCCTAACAACAAAAACCACTAAACCCCAACAAGAAACAACCCTAAACCCCTAACAACAAACACTAACCCCCTAACAAAAAACAACACCTAAGCCTTAACAAGAAACTACCCTAACCCCGTAACAACAAACAACACTAACCCCGTAACAAGAAACAACCCTAACCCCCTAACAACAAAGAACACTAACACCCTAACAACAAACAACCCTAACCCCTGAAAACCAAAAACACTAACCCACTAACAACAAACAACCCTAACCCACTAACAACAAACAACCCTAAACCCCTAACATCAAACAACACTAACCCCCTAACAACACAAACCACTAACACCCTAACAACAAACAACACTAACACCCTAACAACAAAAACCACTAAACCCCAACAAGAAACAACCTTAAACCCCTAACAACAAACAACCCTAAACCCCTAACAACAAACAACACTAACACCCTAACAACAAACAACTCTAACCCCCTAACAACAAACAACCCTAAACCCCTAACATCAAACAACACTAACCCCCTAACAACACAAACCACTAACACCCTAACAACAAACAACCCTAACCCCCTAACAACAAACAACCCTAAGCCCCTAACATCAAACAACACTAACACCCTAAAAACAAAAACCACTAACACCCTAACAACAAACAACCCTAACCCCCTAACAAAAAACACTAACCCCCAAACAACAACAACCCTAACCCCTGAAAACCAAAAACAGTAACCCACTAACAACAAACAACCCTAACCCACTAACAACAAACAACCCTAAACCCCTAACATCAAACAACACTAACCCCCTAACAACACAAACCACTAACACCCTAACAACAAACAACACTAACACCCTAACAACAAAAACCACTAAACCCCAACAAGAAACAACCTTAAACCCCTAACAACAAACAACCCTAAACCCCTAACATCAAACAACACTAACACCCTAACAACAAACAACTCTAACCCCCTAACAACAAACAACCCTAAACCCCTAACATCAAACAACACTAACACCCTAACAACAAAAACCACTAAACCCCAACAAGAAACAACCTTAAACCCCTAACAACAAACAACCCTAAACCCCTAACAACAAACAACACTAACACCCTAACAACAAACAACTCTAACCCCCTAACAACAAACAACCCTAAACCCCTAACATCAAACAACACTAACCCCCTAACAACAAAAACCACTTACACCCTAACAACAAACAACACTAACACCCTAACAACAAAAACCACTAAACCCCAACAAGAAACAACCTTAAACCCCTAACAACAAACAACCCTAACCCCTGAAAACCAAAAACACTAACCCACTAACAACAAACAACCCTAACCCACTAACAAGAAACAACCCTAAACCCCTAACATCAAACAACACTAACCCCCTAACAACACAAACCACTAACACCCTAACAACAAACAACACTAACACCCTAACAACAAAAACCACTAAACCCCAACAAGAAACAACCTTAAACCCCTAACAACAAACAACCCTACACCCCTAACAACAAACAACACTAACACCCTAACAACAAACAACTCTAACCCCCTAACAACAAACAACCCTAAACCCCTAACATCAAACAACACTAAACCCCTAACAACACAAACCACTAACACCCTAACAACAAACAACCCTAACCCCCTAACAACAAACAACCCTAAACCCCTAACATCAAACAACACTAACACCCTAACAACTCAAACCACTAACACCCTAACAACAAACAGCCCTAACCCCCTAACAACAAACACTAACCCCCAAACAACAAACAACCCTAACCTCTGAAAACCAAAAACACTAACCCACTAACAACAAACAACCCTAACCCACTAACAACAAACAAACCTAAACCCCTAATATCAAACAACACTAACCCCCTAACAACACAAACCACTAACACCCTAACAACAAACAACACTAACACCCTAACAACAAAAACCACTAAACCCCAACAAGAAACAACCTAAAACCCCTAACAACAATCAACCCTAAACCCCTAACAACAAACAACACTAACACCCTAACAACAAACAACTCTAACCCCCTAACAACAAACAACCCTAAACCCCTAACAACAAACAACACTAACACCCTAACAACAAACAACTCTAACCCCCTAACAACAAACAACCCTAAACCCCTAACATCAAACAACACTAACCCCCTAACAACACAAACCACTAACCCCCTAACAACAAACAACACTAACACCCTAACAACAAAAACCACTAAACCCCAACAAGAAACAACCTTAAACCCCTAACAAGAAACAACCCTAACCCCCTAACAACAAACAACACTAACACCCTAACAACAAACAACTCTAACCCCCTAACAGCAAACAACCCTAAACCCCTAACATCAAACAACACTAACCCCCTAACAACACAAACCACTAACACCCTAACAACAAACAACACTAACACCCTAACAACAAAAACCACTAAACCCCAACAAGAAACAACCCTAAACCCCTAACAACAAACACTAACCCCCTAACAAAAAACAACACTAAACCCCTAACAAGAAACTACCTAACCCCGTAACAACAAACAACACTAACCCCGTAACAAGAAACAACCCTAACCCCCTAACAACAAAGAACACTAACACCCTAACAACAAACAACCCTAATCCCTGAAAACCAAAAACACTAACCCACTAACAACAAACAAACCTAACCCACTAACAACAAACAACCCTAACCCCTAACATCAAACAACACTAACACCCTAACAACAAACAACCCTAACCCCCTAACAACAAAGAACACTAACACCCTAACAACAAACAACCCTAAACCCCTAACATCAAAGAACACTAACACCCTAACAACAAACAACCCTAACCCCCAACAACAAACACTAACCCCCAAACAACAAAGAACCCTAACCCCTGAAAACCAAAAACACTAACCCACTAACAACAAACAACCCTAACCCACTAACAACAAACAACCCTAAACCCCTAACATCAAACAACACTAACCCCCTAAGAACACAAACCACTAACACCCTAACAACAAACAACACTAACACCCTAACAACAAAAACCACTAAACCCCAACAAGAAACAACCTTAAACCCCTAACAACAAACAACCCTAAACCCCTAACAACAAACAACACTAACACCCTAACAACAAACAACTCTAACCCCCTAACAACAAACAACCCTAAACCCCTAACATCAAACAACACTAACCCCCTAACAACACAAACCACTAACACCCTAACAACAAAGAACCCTAACCCCCTAACAACAAACAACCCTAAACCCCTAACATCAAACAACACTAACACCCTAACAACACAAACCTTTAACACCCTAACAACAAACAACCCTAACCCCCTAACAACAAACACTAACCCCCAAACAACAAACAACCCTAACCTCCGAAAACCAAAAACACTAACCCACTAACAACAAACAACCCTAACCCACTAACAACAAACAACCCTAAACCCCTAACATCAAACAACACTAACCCCCTAACAACACAAACCACTAACACCCTAACAACAAACAACACTAACACCCTAACAACAAAAACCACTAAACCCCAACAAGAAACAACCTTAAACCCCTAACAACAAACAACCCTAAACCCCTAACATCAAACAACACTAACACCCTAACAACAAACAACTCTAACCCCCTAACAACAAACAACCCTAAACCCCTAACAACAAACAACACTAACACCCGAACAACACAAACCACTAACACCCAACAACAAACAACACTAACACCCTAACAACAAAAACCACAAAACCCCAACAAGAAACAACCTTAAACCCCTAACAACAAACAACCCTAAACCCCTAACATCAAACACCACTAACACCCTAACAACAAACAACTCTAATCCCCTAACAACAAACAACCCTAAACCCCTAACAACAAACAACACTAACACCCTAACAACAAAAACCACAAAACCCCAACAAGAAACAACCTTAAACCCCTAACAACAAACAACCCTAAACCCCTAACATCAAACACCACTAACACCCTAACAACAAACAACTCTAATCCCCTAACAACAAACAACCCTAAACCCCTAACAACAAACAACACTAACACCCTAACAACAAAAACCACTAAACCCCAACAAGAAACAACCTTAAACCCCTAACAACAAACAACACTAACACCCTAACAACAAACAACTCTAACCCCCTAACAACAAACAACCCTAAACCCCTAACATCAAACAACACTAACCCCCTAACAACAAAAACCACTTACACCCTAACAAACAACAAACAACACTAACACCCTAACAACAAAAACCACTAAACCCCAACAAGAAACAACCTTAAACCCCTAACAACAAACAACCCTAATCCCTGAAAACCAAAAACACTAACCCGCTAACAACAAACAACCCTAACCCACTAACAACAAACAACCCTAAACCCCTAACATCAAACAACACTAACCCCCTAACAACACAAACCACTAACACCCTAACAACAAACAACACTAACACCCTAACAACAAAAACCACTAAACCCCAACAAGAAACAACCTTAAACCCCTAACAACAAACAACCCTACACCCCTAACAACAAACAACACTAACTCCCTAACAACAAACAACTCTAACCCCCTAACAACAAACAACCCTAAACCCCTAACAACAAACAACACTAACACCCTAACAACAAACAACTCTAACCCCCTAACAACAAACAACCCTAAACCCCTAACATCAAACAACACTAACCCCCTAACAACACAAACCACTAACCCCCTAACAACAAACAACACTAACACCCTAACAACAAAAACCACTAAAATCCAACAAGAAACAACCTTAAACCCCTAACAAGAAACAACCCTAACCCCCTAACAACAAACAACACTAACACCCTAACAACAAACAACTCTAACCCCCTAACAACAAACAACCCTAAACCCCTAACATCAAACAACACTAACCCCCTAACAACACAAACCACTAACACCCTAACAACAAAAACCACTAAACCCCAACAAGAAACAACCCTAAACCCCTAACAACAAACAACCCTAAACCCCTAACAACAAACAACACTAACACCCTAACAACAAACAACTCTAACCCCCTAACAACAAACAACCCTAAACCCCTAACATCAAACAACACTAACCCCCTAACAACACAAACCACTAACACCCTAACAACAAACAACACTAACACCCTAACAACAAAAAACACTAAACCCCAACAAGAAACAACCTTAAACCCCTAACAACAAACAACCCTAAACCCCTAACATCAAACAACACTAACACCCTAGCAACAAACAACTCTAACCCCCTAACAACAAACAACCCTAAACCCCTAACAACAAACAACACTAACACCCTAACAACAAACAACCCTAACCCACTAACAACAAACAACCCTAACCCACTAACAACAAAAACCACTAAACCCCAACAAGAAACAACCCTAAACCCCTAAAAACAAACACTAACCCCCTAACAAAAAACAACACTAAACCCCTAACAAGAAACTACCCTAACCCCGTAACAAAAACAACACTAACCCCGTAACAAGAAACAACCCTAACCCCCTAACAACAAAGAACACTAACACCCTAACAACAAACAACCCTAAACCCCTAACATCAAAGAACACTAACACCCTAACAACAAACAACCGTAACCCCCTAACAACAAACACTAACCCCCAAACAACAAACAACCCTAACCCCTGAAAACCAAAAACACTAACCCACTAACAACAAACAACCCTAACCCACTAACAACAAACAACCCTAAACCCTAACATCAAACAACACTAACCCCCTAACAACACAAACCACTAACACCCTAACAACAAACAACACTAACACCCTAAAAACAAAAACCACTAAACCCCAACAAGAAACAACCTTAAACCCCTAACAACAAACAACCCTAAACCCCTAACAACAAACAACATTAACACCCTAACAACAAACAACGCTAACCCCCTAACAACAAACAACCCTAAACCCCTAACATCAAACAACACTAACCCCCTAACAACACAAACCACTAACACCCTAACAACAAACAACACTAACACCCTAACAACAAAAACCACTAAACCCCAACAAGAAACAACCTTAAACCCCTAACAACAAACAACCCTAAACCCCTAACATCAAACACCACTAACACCCTAACAACAAACAACTCTAATCCCCTAACAACAAACAACCCTAAACCCCTAACAACAAACAACACTAACACCCTAACAACAAAAACCACTAAACCCCAACAAGAAACAACCTTAAACCCCTAACAACAAACAACACTAACACCCTAACAACAAACAACTCTAACCCCCTAACAACAAACAACCCTAAACCCCTAACATCAAACAACACTAACCCCCTAACAACAAAAACCACTTACACCCTAACAAACAACAAACAACACTAACACCCTAACAACAAAAACCACTAAACCCCAACAAGAAACAACCTTAAACCCCTAACAACAAACAACCCTAATCCCTGAAAACCAAAAACACTAACCCGCTAACAACAAACAACCCTAACCCACTAACAACAAACAACCCTAAACCCCTAACATCAAACAACACTAACCCCCTAACAACACAAACCACTAACACCCTAACAACAAACAACACTAACACCCTAACAACAAAAACCACTAAACCCCAACAAGAAACAACCTTAAACCCCTAACAACAAACAACCCTACACCCCTAACAACAAACAACACTAACTCCCTAACAACAAACAACTCTAACCCCCTAACAACAAACAACCCTAAACCCCTAACATCAAACAACACTAAACCCCTAACAACACAAACCACTAACACCCTAACAACAAACAACCCTAACCCCCTAACAACAAACAACCCTAAACCCCTAACATCAAACAACACTAACACCCTAACAACACAAACCACTAACACCCTAACAACAAACAGCCCTAACCCCCTAACAACAAACACTAACGCCCAAACAACAAACAACCCTAACCTCTGAAAACCAAAAACACTAACCCACTAACAACAAACAACCCTAACCCACTAACAACAAACAAACCTAAACCCCTAACATCAAACAACATTAACCCCCTAACAACACAAACCAGTAACACCCTAACAACAAACAACACTAACACCCTAACAACAAAAACCACTAAACCCCAACAAGAAACAACCTTAAACCCCTAACAACAATCAACCCTAAACCCCTAACAACAAACAACACTAACACCCTAACAACAAACAACTCTAACCCCCTAACAACAAACAACCCTAAACCCCTAACAACAAACAACACTAACACCCTAACAACAAACAACTCTAACCCCCTAACAACAAACAACCCTAAACCCCTAACATCAAACAACACTAACCCCCTAACAACACAAACCACTAACCCCCTAACAACAAACAACACTAACACCCTAACAACAAAAACCACTAAAACCCAACAAGAAACAACCTTAAACCCCTAACAAGAAACAACCCTAACCCCCTAACAACAAACAACACTAACACCCTAACAACAAACAACTCTAACCCCCTAACAACAAACAACCCTAAACCCCTAACATCAAACAACACTAACCCCCTAACAACACAAACCACTAACACCCTAACAACAAAAACCACTAAACCCCAACAGGAAACAACCCTAAACCCCTAACAACAAACAACCCTAAACCCCTAACAACAAACAACACTAACACCCTAACAACAAACAACACTAACCCCCTAACAACAAACAACCCTAAACCCCTAACATCAAACAACACTAACCCCCTAACAACACAAACCACTAACACCCTAACAACAAACAACACTAACACCCTAACAACAAAAACCACTAAACCCCAACAAGAAACAACCTTAAACCCCTAACAACAAACAACCCTAAACCCCTAACATCAAACAACACTAACACCCTAGCAACAAACAACTCTAACCCCCTAACAACAAACAACCCTAAACCCCTAACAACAAACAACACTAACACCCTAACAACAAACAACCCTAACCCACTAACAACAAACAACCCTAACCCACTAACAACAAAAACCACTAAACCCCAACAAGAAACAACCCTAAACCCCTAACAACAAACACTAACCCCCTAACAAAAAACAACACTAAACCCCTAACAAGAAACTACCCTAACCCCGTAACAAAAACAACACTAACCCCATAACAAGAAACAACCCTAACCCCCTAACAACAAAGAACACTAACACCCTAACAACAAACAACCCTAAACCCCTAACATCAAAGAACACTAACACCCTAACAACAAACAACCGTAACCCCCTAACAACAAACACTAACCCCCAAACAACAAACAACCCTAACCCCTGAAAACCAAAAACACTAACCCACTAACAACAAACAACCCTAACCCACTAACAACAAACAACCCTAAACCCTAACATCAAACAACACTAACCCCCTAACAACACAAACCACTAACACCCTAACAACAAACAACACTAACACCCTAAAAACAAAAACCACTAAACCCCAACAAGAAACAACCTTAAACCCCTAACAACAAACAACCCTAAACCCCTAACAACAAACAACATTAACACCCTAACAACAAACAACGCTAACCCCCTAACAACAAACAACCCTAAACCCCTAACATCAAACAACACTAACCCCCTAACAACACAAACCACTAACACCCTAACAACAAACAACACTAACACCCTAACAACAAAAACCACTAAACCCCAACAAGAAACAACCTTAAACCCCTAACAACAAACAACCCTAAACCCCTAACAACAAACAGCACTAACACCCTAACAAAAAACAACTCTAACCCCCTAACAACAAACAACCCTAAACCCCTAACATCAAACAACACAAACCCCCTAACAACACAAACCACTAACACCCTAACAACAAACAACACTAACACACTAACAAAAAAAACCACTAAACCCCAACAAGAAACAACCTTAAACCCATAACAACAAACAACCCTAACCCCTGAAAACCAAAAACACTAACCCACTAACAACAAACAACCCTAACCCACTAACAACAAAAAACCCGAAACCCCTAACATCAAACAACACTAACCCCCTAACAACACAAACCACTAACACCCTAACAACAAACAACACTAACACCCTAACAACAAAAACCACTAAACCCCAACAAGAAACAACCTTAAACCCCTAACAACAAACAACCCTAAACCCCTAACAACAAACAACACTAACACCCTAACAACAAACAACTCTAACCCCCTAACAACAAACAACCCTAAACCCCTAACATCAAACAACACTAACCCCCTAACAACACAAACCACTAACACCCTAACAACAAACAACCCTAACCCCCTAACAACAAACAACCCTAAACCCCTAACATCAAACAACACTAACACCCTAACAACACAAACCACTAACACCCTAACAACAAACAACCCTAACCCCCAACAACAAACACTAACCCCCAAACAACAAACAACCCTAACCCCTGAAAACCAAAAACACTAACCCACTAACAACAAACAACCCTACCCACTAACAACAAACAACCCTAAACCACTAACATCAAACAACACTAACCCCCTAACAACACAAACCACTAACACCCTAACAACAAACAACACTAACACCCTAACAACAAAAACCACTAAACCCCAACAAGAAACAACCTTAAACCCCTAACAACAAACAACCCTAAACCCCTAACATCAAACAACACTAACACCCTAACAACAAACAACTCTAACCCCCTAACAACAAACAACCCTAAACCCCTAACATCAAACAACACTAACACCCTAACAACAAAAACCACTAAACCCCAACAAGAAACAACCTTAAACCCCTAACAACAAACAACCCTAAACCCCTAACAACAAACAACACTAACACCCTAACAACAAACAACTCTAACCCCCTAACAACAAACAACCCTAAACCCCTAACATCAAACAACACCAACCCCCTAACAACACAAACCACTAACACCCTAACAACAAACAACACTAACACCCTAACAACAAAAAGCACTAAACCCCAACAAGAAACAACCTTAAACCCCTAACAACAAACAACCCTAAACCCCTAACAACAAACAACACTAACACCCTACCAACAAACAACTCTAACCCCCTAACAACAAACAACCCTAAACCCCTAACATCAAACAACACTAACCCCCTAACAACACAAACCACTAACACCCTAACAACAAACAACACTAACACCCTAACAACAAACACCACTAAACCCCAACAAGAAACAACCTTAAACCCCTAACAACAAACAACCCTAAACCCCTAACAACAAACAACACTAACACCCTAACAACAAACAACTCTAACCCCCTAACAACAAACAACCCTAAACCCATAACATCAAACAACACTAACCCCCTAACAACACAAACCAATAACACCCTAACAACAAACAACACTAACACCCTAACAACAAAAACCACTAAACCCCAACAAGAAACAACCTTAAACCCCTAACAACAAACAACCCTATACCCCTAACAACAAACAACACTAACACCCTAACAACAAACAACTCAAACCCCCTAACAACAAACAACCCTAAACCCCTAACAACAAACAACACTAACACCCTAACAACAAACAACTCTAACCCCCTAACAACAAACAACCCTAAACCCCTAACATCAAACAACACTAACCCCCTAACAACACAAACCACTAACACCCTAACAACAAACAACACTAACACCCTAACAACAAAAACCACTAAACCCCAACAAGAAACAACCCTAAACCCCTAACAACAAACACTAACCCCCTAACAACAAACAACCCTAACCCCTGAAAACCATAAACACTAACCCACTAACAACAAACAACCCTAACCCACTAACAACAAACAACCCTAAACCCCTAACATCAAACAACACTAACCCCCTAACAACACAAACCACTAACACCCTAACAACAAACAACACTAACACCCTAACAACAAAAACCACTAAACCCCAACAAGAAACAACCTTAAACCCCTAACAACAAACAACCCTAAACCCCTAACATCAAACAACACTAACACCCTAACAACAAACAACTCTAACCCCCTAACAACAAACAACCCTAAACCCCTAACATCAAACAACACTAACACCCTAACAACAAAAACCACTAAACCCCAACAAGAAACAACCTTAAACCCCTAACAACAAACAACCCTAAACCCCTAACAACAAACAACACTAACACCCTAACAACAAACAACACTAACCCCCTAACAACAAACAACCCTAAACCCCTAACATCAAACAACACTAACCCCCTAACAACACAAACCACTAACACCCTAACAACAAACAACACTAACACCCTAACAACAAACAACTCTAACCCCCTAACAACAAACAACCCTAAACCCCTAACATCAAACAACACTAACCCCCTAACAAAACAAACCACTAACACCCTAACAACAAACAACACTAACACCCTAACAACAAAAACCACTAAACCCCAACAAGAAACAACCTTAAACACCTAACAACAAACAACCCTAAACCCCTAACATCAAACAACACTAACACCCTAACAACAAACAACTCTAACCCCCTAACAACAAACAACCCTAAACCCCTAACAACAAACAACACTAACACCCTAACAACACAAACCACTAACACCCAACAACAAACAACCCTAACACCCTAACAACAAAAACCACTAAACCCCAACAAGAAACAACCTTAAACCCCTAACAACAAACAACCCTAAACCCCTAACATCAAACAACACTAACACCCTAACAACAAACAACTCTAACCCCCTAACAACAAACAACCCTAAACCCCTAACAACAAACAACACTAACACCCTAACAACAAAAACCACTAAACCCCAACAAGAAACAACCTTAAACCCGTAACAACAAACAACCCTAAACCCCTAACAACAAACAACACTAACACCCTAACAACAAACAACTCCAACCCCCTAACAACAAACAACCCTAAACCCCTAACATCAAACAACACTAACCCCCTAACAACACAAACCACTAACACCCTAACAACAAACAACACTAACACCCTAACAACAAAAACCACTAAACCCCAACAAGAAACAACCTTAAACCCCTAACAACAAACAACCCTAAACCCCTAACAACAAACAACACTAACACCCTAACAACAAACAACCCTAACCCCCTAACAACAAACAACCCTAAACCCCTAACATCAAACAACACTAACCCCCTAACAACACAAACCACTAACACCCTAACAATAAACAACACTAACACCCTAACAACAAAAACCACTAAACCCCAACAAGAAACAACCTTAAACCCCTAACAACTAACAACCCTAAACCCCTAACAACAAACAACACTAACACCCTAACAACAAACAACTCTAACCCCCTAACAACAAACAACCCTAAACCCCTAACATCAAACAACACTAACCCCCTAACAACACAAACCACTAACACCCTAACAACAAACAACACTAACACCCTAACAACAAAAACCACTAAACCCCAACAAGAAACAACCTTAAACCCCTAACAACAAACAACCCTAAACCCCTAACAACAAACAACACTAACACCCTAACAACAAACAACTCAAACCCCCTAACAACAAACAACCCTAAACCCCTAACAACAAACAACACTAACACCCTAACAACAAACAACTCTAACCCCCTAACAACAAACAACCCTAAACCCCTAACATCAAACAACACTAACCCCCTAACAACACAAACCACTAACACCCTAACAACAAACAACACTAACACCCTAACAACAAAAACCACTAAACCCCAACAAGAAACAACCCTAAACCCCTAACAACAAACACTAACCCCCTAACAACAAACAACCCTAACCCCTGAAAACCATAAACACTAACCCACTAACAACAAACAACCCTAACCCACTAACAACAAACAACCCTAAACCACTAACATCAAACAACACTAACCCCCTAACAACACAAACCACTAACACCCTAACAACAAACAACACTAACACCCTAACAACAAAAACCACTAAACCCCAACAAGAAACAACCTTAAACCCCTAACAACAAACAACCCTAAACCCCTAACATCAAACAACACTAACACCCTAACAACAAACATCTCTAACCCCCTAACAACAAACAACCCTAAACCCCTAACATCAAACAACACTAACACCCTAACAACAAAAACCACTAAACCCCAACAAGAAACAACCTTAAACCCCTAACAACAAACAACCCTAAACCCCTAACAACAAACAACACTAACACCCTAACAACAAACAACCCTAACCCCCTAACAACAAACAACCCTAAACCCCTAACATCAAACAACACTAACCCCCTAACAACACAAACCACTAACACCCTAACAAGAAACAACACTAACACCCTAACAACAAACAACTCTAACCCCCTAACAACAAACAACCCTAAACCCCTAACATCAAACAACACTAACCCCCTAACAAAACAAACCACTAACACCCTAACAACAAACAACACTAACACCCTAACAACAAAAACCACTAAACCCCAACAAGGAACAACCTTAAACCCCTAACAACAAACAACCCTAAACCCCTAACATCAAACAACACTAACACCCTAACAACAAACAACTCTAACCCCCTAACAACAAACAACCCTAAACCCCTAACAACAAACAACACTAACACCCTAACAACACAAACCACTAACACATAACAACAAACAACCCTAACACCCTAACAACAAAAACCACTAAACCCCAACAAGAAACAACCTTAAACCCCTAACAACAAACAACCCTAAACCCCTAACATCAAACAACACTAACACCCTAACAACAAACAACTCTAACCCCCTAACAACAAACAACCCTAAACCCCTAACAACAAACAACACTAACACCCTAACAACAAAAACCACTAAACCCCAACAAGAAACAACCTTAAACCCGTAACAACAAACAACCCTAAACCCCTAACAAGAAACAACAATAACACCCTAACAACAAACAACTCTAACCCCCTAACAACAAACAACCCTAAACCCCTAACATCAAACAACACTAACCCCCTAACAACACAAACCACTAACACCCTAACAACAAACAACACTAACACCCTAACAACAAAAACCACTAAACCCCAACAAGAAACAACCTTAAACCCCTAACAACAAACAACCCTAAACCCCTAACAACAAACAACACTAACACCCTAACAACAAACAACTCTAACCCCCTAACAACAAACAACCCTAAACCCCTAACATCAAACAACACTAACCCCCTAACAACACAAACCACTAACACCCTAACAACAAACAACACTAACACCCTAACAACAAAAACCACTAAACCCCAACAAGAAACAACCTTAAACACCTAACAACAAACAACCCTAAACCCCTAACAACAAACAACACTAACACCCTAACAACAAACTCTAACCCCCTAACAACAAACAACCCTAAACCCCTACCATCAAACAACACTAACCCCCCAACAACACAAACCACTAACACGCTAACAACAAACAACACTAACACCCTAACAACAAAAACCACTAAACCCCAACAAGAAACAACCTTAAACCCCTAACAACAAACAACCCTAAACCCCTAACAACAAACAACACTAACACCCTAACAACACAAACCACTAACACCCTAACAACAAACAACACTAACACCCTAACAACAAAAACCACTAAACCCCAACAAGAAACAACCTTAAAACCCTAACAACAAACAACCCTAAACCCCTAACAACAAACAACACTAACACCCTAACAACAAACAACTCTAACCCCCTAACAACAAACAACCCTAAACCCCTAACATCAAACAACACTAACCCCCTAACAACAGAAACCACTAACACCCTAACAATAAACAACACTAACACCCTAACAACAAAAACCACTAAACCCCAACAAGAAACAACCTTAAACCCCTAACAACTAACAACCCTAAACCCCTAACAACAAACAACACTAACACCCTAACAACAAACAACTCTAACCCCCTAACAACAAACAACCCTAAACCCCTAACATCAAACAACACTAACCCCCTAACAACACAAACCACTAACACCCTAACAACAAACAACACTAACACCCGAACAACAAAAACCACTAAACCCCAACAAGAAACAACCTTAAACCCCTAACAACAAACAACCCTAAACCCCTAACAACAAACATCACTAACACCCTAACAACAAACAACTCAAACCCCCTAACAACAAACAACCCTAAACCCCTAACAACAAACAACACTAACACCCTAACAACAAACAACTCTAACCCCCTAACAACAAACAACCCTAAACCCCTAACATCAAACAACACTAACCCCCTAACAACACAAACCACTAACACCCTAACAACAAACAACACTAACACCCTAACAACAAAAACCACTAAACCCCAACAAGAAACAACCCTAAACCCCTAACAACAAACACTAACCCCCTAACAACAAACAACCCTAACCCCTGAAAACCATAAACACTAACCCACTAACAACAAACAACCCTAACCCACTAACAACAAACAACCCTAAACCCCTAACATCAAACAACACTAACCCCCTAACAACACAAACCACTAACACCCTAACAACAAACAACACTAACACCCTAACAACAAACACCACTAAACCCCAACAAGAAACAACCTTAAACCCCTAACAACAAACAACCCTAAACCCCTAACAACAAACAACACTAACACCCTAACAACAAACAACTCTAACCCCCTAACAACAAACAACCCTAAACCCCTAACATCAAACAACACTAACCCCCTAACAACACAAACCACTAACACCCTAACAACAAACAACACTAACACCCTAACAACAAAAACCACTAAACCCCAACAAGAAACAACCTTAAACCCCTAACAACAAACAACCCTATACCCCTAACAACAAACAACACTAACACCCTAACAACAAACAACTCAAACCCCCTAACAACAAACAACCCTAAACCCCTAACAACAAACAACACTAACACCCTAACAACAAACAACTCTAACCCCCTAACAACAAACAACCCTAAACCCCTAACATCAAACAACACTAACCCCCTAACAACACAAACCACTAACACCCTAACAACAAACAACACTAACACCCTAACAACAAAAACCACTAAACCCCAACAAGAAACAACCCTAAACCCCTAACAACAAACACTAACCCCCTAACAACAAACAACCCTAACCCCTGAAAACCATAAACACTAACCCACTAACAACAAACAACCCTAACCCACTAACAACAAACAACCCTAAACCCCTAACATCAAACAACACTAACCCCCTAACAACACAAACCACTAACACCCTAACAACAAACAACACTAACACCCTAACAACAAAAACCACTAAACCCCAACAAGAAACAACCTTAAACCCCTAACAACAAACAACCCTAAACCCCTAACATCAAACAACACTAACACCCTAACAACAAACAACTCTAACCCCCTAACAACAAACAACCCTAAACCCCTAACATCAAACAACACTAACACCCTAACAACAAAAACCACTAAACCCCAACAAGAAACAACCTTAAACCCCTAACAACAAACAACCCTAAACCCCTAACAACAAACAACACTAACACCCTAACAACAAACAACACTAACCCCCTAACAACAAACAACCCTAAACCCCTAACATCAAACAACACTAACCCCCTAACAACACAAACCACTAACACCCTAACAACAAACAACACTAACACCCTAACAACAAACAACTCTAACCCCCTAACAACAAACAACCCTAAACCCCTAACATCAAACAACACTAACCCCCTAACAAAACAAACCACTAACACCCTAACAACAAACAACACTAACACCCTAACAACAAAAACCACTAAACCCCAACAAGAAACAACCTTAAACACCTAACAACAAACAACCCTAAACCCCTAACATCAAACAACACTAACACCCTAACAACAAACAACTCTAACCCCCTAACAACAAACAACCCTAAACCCCTAACAACAAACAACACTAACACCCTAACAACACAAACCACTAACACCCAACAACAAACAACCCTAACACCCTAACAACAAAAACCACTAAACCCCAACAAGAAACAACCTTAAACCCCTAACAACAAACAACCCTAAACCCCTAACATCAAACAACACTAACACCCTAACAACAAACAACTCTAACCCCCTAACAACAAACAACCCTAAACCCCTAACAACAAACAACACTAACACCCTAACAACAAAAACCACTAAACCCCAACAAGAAACAACCTTAAACCCGTAACAACAAACAACCCTAAACCCCTAACAACAAACAACACTAACACCCTAACAACAAACAACTCCAACCCCCTAACAACAAACAACCCTAAACCCCTAACATCAAACAACACTAACCCCCTAACAACACAAACCACTAACACCCTAACAACAAACAACACTAACACCCTAACAACAAAAACCACTAAACCCCAACAAGAAACAACCTTAAACCCCTAACAACAAACAACCCTAAACCCCTAACAACAAACAACACTAACACCCTAACAACAAACAACCCTAACCCCCTAACAACAAACAACCCTAAACCCCTAACATCAAACAACACTAACCCCCTAACAACACAAACCACTAACACCCTAACAATAAACAACACTAACACCCTAACAACAAAAACCACTAAACCCCAACAAGAAACAACCTTAAACCCCTAACAACTAACAACCCTAAACCCCTAACAACAAACAACACTAACACCCTAACAACAAACAACTCTAACCCCCTAACAACAAACAACCCTAAACCCCTAACATCAAACAACACTAACCCCCTAACAACACAAACCACTAACACCCTAACAACAAACAACACTAACACCCTAACAACAAAAACCACTAAACCCCAACAAGAAACAACCTTAAACCCCTAACAACAAACAACCCTAAACCCCTAACAACAAACAACACTAACACCCTAACAACAAACAACTCAAACCCCCTAACAACAAACAACCCTAAACCCCTAACAACAAACAACACTAACACCCTAACAACAAACAACTCTAACCCCCTAACAACAAACAACCCTAAACCCCTAACATCAAACAACACTAACCCCCTAACAACACAAACCACTAACACCCTAACAACAAACAACACTAACACCCTAACAACAAAAACCACTAAACCCCAACAAGAAACAACCCTAAACCCCTAACAACAAACACTAACCCCCTAACAACAAACAACCCTAACCCCTGAAAACCATAAACACTAACCCACTAACAACAAACAACCCTAACCCACTAACAACAAACAACCCTAAACCACTAACATCAAACAACACTAACCCCCTAACAACACAAACCACTAACACCCTAACAACAAACAACACTAACACCCTAACAACAAAAACCACTAAACCCCAACAAGAAACAACCTTAAACCCCTAACAACAAACAACCCTAAACCCCTAACATCAAACAACACTAACACCCTAACAACAAACATCTCTAACCCCCTAACAACAAACAACCCTAAACCCCTAACATCAAACAACACTAACACCCTAACAACAAAAACCACTAAACCCCAACAAGAAACAACCTTAAACCCCTAACAACAAACAACCCTAAACCCCTAACAACAAACAACACTAACACCCTAACAACAAACAACCCTAACCCCCTAACAACAAACAACCCTAAACCCCTAACATCAAACAACACTAACCCCCTAACAACACAAACCACTAACACCCTAACAAGAAACAACACTAACACCCTAACAACAAACAACTCTAACCCCCTAACAACAAACAACCCTAAACCCCTAACATCAAACAACACTAACCCCCTAACAAAACAAACCACTAACACCCTAACAACAAACAACACTAACACCCTAACAACAAAAACCACTAAACCCCAACAAGGAACAACCTTAAACCCCTAACAACAAACAACCCTAAACCCCTAACATCAAACAACACTAACACCCTAACAACAAACAACTCTAACCCCCTAACAACAAACAACCCTAAACCCCTAACAACAAACAACACTAACACCCTAACAACACAAACCACTAACACCCAACAACAAACAACCCTAACACCCTAACAACAAAAACCACTAAACCCCAACAAGAAACAACCTTAAACCCCTAACAACAAACAACCCTAAACCCCTAACATCAAACAACACTAACACCCTAACAACAAACAACTCTAACCCCCTAACAACAAACAACCCTAAACCCCTAACAACAAACAACACTAACACCCTAACAACAAAAACCACTAAACCCCAACAAGAAACAACCTTAAACCCGTAACAACAAACAACCCTAAACCCCTAACAAGAAACAACACTAACACCCTAACAACAAACAACTCTAACCCCCTAACAACAAACAACCCTAAACCCCTAACATCAAACAACACTAACCCCCTAACAACACAAACCACTAACACCCTAACAACAAACAACACTAACACCCTAACAACAAAAACCACTAAACCCCAACAAGAAACAACCTTAAACCCCTAACAACAAACAACCCTAAACCCCTAACAACAAACAACACTAACACCCTAACAACAAACAACTCTAACACCCTAACAACAAACAACCCTAAACCCCTAACATCAAACAACACTAACCCCCTAACAACACAAACCACTAACACCCTAACAACAAACAACACTAACACCCTAACAACAAAAACCACTAAACCCCAACAAGAAACAACCTTAAACACCTAACAACAAACAACCCTAAACCCCTAACAACAAACAACACTAACACCCTAACAACAAACTCTAACCCCCTAACAACAAACAACCCTAAACCCCTACCATCAAACAACACTAACCCCCCAACAACACAAACCACTAACACGCTAACAACAAACAACACTAACACCCTAACAACAAAAACCACTAAACCCCAACAAGAAACAACCTTAAACCCCTAACAACAAACAACCCTAAACCCCTAACAACAAACAACACTAACACTCTAACAACACAAACCACTAACACCCTAACAACAAACAACACTAACACCCTAACAACAAAAACCACTAAACCCCAACAAGAAACAACCTTAAAACCCTAACAACAAACAACCCTAAACCCCTAACAACAAACAACACTAACACCCTAACAACAAACAACTCTAACCCCCTAACAACAAACAACCCTAAACCCCTAACATCAAACAACACTAACCCCCTAACAACAGAAACCACTAACACCCTAACAATAAACAACACTAACACCCTAACAACAAAAACCACTAAACCCCAACAAGAAACAACCTTAAACCCCTAACAACTAACAACCCTAAACCCCTAACAACAAACAACACTAACACCCTAACAACAAACAACTCTAACCCCCTAACAACAAACAACCCTAAACCCCTAACATCAAACAACACTAACCCCCTAACAACACAAACCACTAACACCCTAACAACAAACAACACTAACACCCTAACAACAAAAACCACTAAACCCCAACAAGAAACAACCTTAAACCCCTAACAACAAACAACCCTAAACCCCTAACAACAAACAACACTAACACCCTAACAACAAACAACTCAAACCCCCTAACAACAAACAACCCTAAACCCCTAACAACAAACAACACTAACACCCTAACAACAAACAACTCTAACCCCCTAACAACAAACAACCCTAAACCCCTAACATCAAACAACACTAACCCCCTAACAACACAAACCACTAACACCCTAACAACAAACAACACTAACACCCTAACAACAAAAACCACTAAACCCCAACAAGAAACAACCCTAAACCCCTAACAACAAACACTAACGCCCTAACAACAAACAACCCTAACCCCTGAAAACCATAAACACTAACCCACTAACAACAAACAACCCTAACCCACTAACAACAAACAACCCTAAACCCCTAACATCAAACAACACTAACCCCCTAACAACACAAACCACTAACACCCTAACAACAAACAACACTAACACCCTAACAACAAAAACCACTAAACCCCAACAAGAAACAACCTTAAACCCCTAACAACAAACAACCCTAAACCCCTAACATCAAACAACACTAACACCCTAACAACAAACAACTCTAACCCCCTAACAACAAACAACCCTAAACCCCTAACATCAAACAACACTAACACCCTAACAACAAAAACCACTAAACCCCAACAAGAAACAACATTAAACCCCTAACAACAAACAACCCTAAACCCCTAACAACAAACAACACTAACACCCTAACAACAAACAACCCTAACCCCCTAACAACAAACAACCCTAAACCCCTAACATCAAACAACACTAACCCCCTAACAACACAAACCACTAACACCCTAACAAGAAACAACACTAACACCCTAACAACAAACAACTCTAACCCCCTAACAACAAACAACCCTAAACCCCTAACATCAAACAACACTAACCCCCTAACAAAACAAACCACTAACACCCTAACAACAAACAACACTAACACCCTAACAACAAAAACCACTAAACCCCAACAAGAAACAGCCTTAAACCCCTAACAACAAACAACCCTAAACCCCTAACATCAAACAACACTAACACCCTAACAACAAACAACTCTAACCCCCTAACAACAAACAACCCTAAACCCCTAACAACAAACAACACTAACACCCTAACAACACAAACCACTAACACCCAACAACAAACAACCCTAACACCCTAACAACAAAAACCACTAAACCCCAACAAGAAACAACCTTAAACCCCTAACAACAAACAACCCTAAACCCCTAACAACAAACAACACTAACACCCTAACAACAAACAACTCAAACCCCCTAACAACAAACAACCCTAAACCCCTAACAACAAACAACACTAACACCCTAACAACAAACAACTCTAACCCCCTAACAACAAACAACCCTAAACCCCTAACAACAAACAACACTAACACCCTAACAACAAACAACCCTAACCCACTAACAACAAACAACCCTAACCCACTAACAACAAAAACCACTAAACCCCAACAAGAAGCAACCCTAAACCCCTAACAAAAAACACTAACCCCCTAACAAAAAACAACACTAAACCCCTAACAAGAAACTACCCTAACCCCGTAACAAAAACAACACTAACCCCGTAACAAGAAACAACCCTAACCCCCTAACAACAAAGAACACTAACACCCTAACAACAAACAACCCTAAACCCCTAACATCAAAGAACACTAACACCCTAACAACAAACAACCGTAACCCCCTAACAACAAACACTAACCCCCAAACAACAAACAACCCTAACCCCTGAAAACCAAAAACACTAACCCACTAACAACAAACAACCCTAACCCACTAACAACAAACAACCCTAAACCCTAACATCAAACAACACTAACCCCCTGACAACACAAACCACTAACACCCTAACAACAAACAACACTAACACCCTAAAAACAAAAACCACTAAACCCCAACAAGAAACAACCTTAAACCCCTAACAACAAACAACCCTAAACCCCTAACAACAAACAACATTAACACCCTAACAACAAACAACGCTAACCCCCTAACAACAAACAACCCTAAACCCCTAACATCAAACAACACTAACCCCCTAACAACACAAACCACTAACACCCTAACAACAAACAACACTAACACCCTAACAACAAAAACCACTAAACCCCAACAAGAAACAACCTTAAACCCCTAACAACAAACAACCCTAAACCCCTAACAACAAACAGCACTAACACCCTAACAACAAACAACTCTAACCCCCTAACAACAAACAACCCTAAACCCCTAACATCAAACAGCACAAACCCCCTAACAACACAAACCACTAACACCCTAACAACAAACAACACTAACACCCTAACAACAAAAACTACTAAACCCCAACAAGAAACAACCTTAAACCCCTAACAACAAACAACCCTAACCCCTGAAAACCAAAAACACTAACCCACTAACAACAAACAACCCTAACCCACTAACAACAAAAAACCCTAAACCCCTAACATCAAACAACACTAACCCCCTAACAACACAAACCACTAACACCCTAACAACAAACAACACTAACACCCTAACAACAAAAACCACTAAACCCCAACAAGAAACAACCTTAAACCCCTAACAACAAACAACCCTAAACCCCTAACAACAAACAACACTAACACCCTAACAACAAACAACTCTAACCCCCTAACAACAAACAACCCTAAACCCCTAACATCAAACAACACTAACCCCCTAACAACACAAACCACTAACACCCTAACAACAAACAACCCTAACCCCCTAACAACAAACAACCCTAAACCCTAACATCAAACAACACTAACACCCTAACAACACAAACCACTAACACCCTAACAACAAACAACCCTAACCCCCAACAACAAACACTAACCCCCAAACAACAAACAACCCTAACCCCTGAAAACCAAAAACACTAACCCACTAACAACAAACAACCCTACCCACTAACAACAAACAACCCTAAACCCCTAACATCAAACAACACTAACCCCCTAACAACACAAACCACTAACACCCTAACAACAAACAACACTAACACCCTAACAACAAAAACCACTAAACCCCAACAAGAAACAACCTTAAACCCCTAACAACAAACAACCCTAAACCCCTAACATCAAACAACACTAACACCCTAACAACAAACAACTCTAACCCCCTAACAACAAACAACCCTAAACCCCTAACATCAAAAAACACTAACACCCTAACAACAAAAACCACTAAACCCCAACAAGAACAAACCTTAAACCCCTAACAACAAACAACCCTAAACCCCTAACAACAAACAACACTAACACCCTAACAACAAACAACTCTAACCCCCTAACAACAAACAACCCTAAACCCCTAACATCAAACAACACTAACACCCTAACAACAAACAACTCTAATCCCCTAACAACAAACAACCCTAAACCCCTAACATCAAACAACACTAACCCCCTAACAACACAAAACACTAACCCCCTAACAACAAACAACCCTAAACCCCTAACAACAAACACTAACCCCCTAACAAAAAACAACACAAAACCCCTAACAAGAAACTACCCTAACCCCGTAACAACAAACAACACTAACCCCGTAACAAGAAACAACCTTAACCCCCTAACAACAAAGAACACTAACACCCTAACAACAAACAACCCTAACCCCTGAAAACCAAAAACACTAACCCACTAACAACAAACAACCCTAACCCACTAACAACAAACAACCCTAAACCCCTAACATCAAACAACACTAACCCCCTAACAACACAAACCACTAACACCCTAACAACAAACAACACTAACACCCTAACAACAAAAACCACTAAACCCCAACAAGAAACAACCTTAAACCCCTAACAACAAACAACCCTAAACCCCTAACAACAAACAACACTAACACCCTCACAACAAACAACTCTAACCCCCTAACAACAAACAACCCTAAACCCCTAACATCAAACAACACTAACCCCCTAACAACACAAACCACTAACACCCTAACAACAAACAACACTAACCCCCTAACAACAAACACTAACCCCCAAACAACAAACAACCCTAACCCCTGAAAACCAAAAACAGTAACCCACTAACAACAAACAACCCTAACCCACTAACAACAAACAACCCTAAACCCCTAACATCAAATAACACTAACCCCCTAACAACACAAACCCCTAACACCCTAACAACAAACAACACTAACACCCTAACAACAAAAACCACTAAACCCCAACAAGAAACAACCTTAAACCCCTAACAACAAACAACCCTAAACCCCTAACATCAAACAACACTAGCACCCTAACAACAAACAACTCTAACCCCCTAACAACAAACAACACTAAACCCCTAATATCAAACAACACTAACACCCTAACAACAAAAACCACTAAACCCCAACAAGAAACAACCTTAAACCCCTAACAACAAACAACCCTAAACCCCTAACAACAAACAACACTAACACCCTAACAACAAACAACTCTAACCCCCTAACAACAAAAAACCCTAAACCCCTAACATCAAACAACACTAACCCCCTAACAACACAAACCACTAACACCCTAACAACAAACAACCCTAACCCCCTAACAACAAACAACCCTAAGCCCCTAACATCAAACAACACTAACACCCTAAAAACAAAAACCACTAACACCCTAACAACAAACAACCCTAACCCCCTAACAACAAACACTAACCCCCAAACAACAACAACCCTAACCCCTGAAAACCAAAAACAGTAACCCACTAACAACAAACAACCCTAACCCACTAACAACAAACAACCCTAAACCCCTAACATCAAACAACACTAACCCCCTAACAACACAAACCACTAACACCCTAACAACAAACAACACTAACACCCTAACAACAAAAACCACTAAACCCCAACAAGAAACAACCTTAAACCCCTAACAACAAACAACCCTAAACCCCTAACATCAAACAACACTAACACCCTAACAACAAACAACTCTAACCCCCTAACAACAAACAACCCTAAACCCCTAACATCAAACAACACTAACACCCTAACAACAAAAACCACTAAACCCCAACAAGAAACAACCTTAAACCCCTAACAACAAACAACCCTAAACCCCTAACAACAAACAACACTAACACCCTAACAACAAACAACTCTAACCCCCTAACAACAAACAACCCTAAACCCCTAACATCAAACAACACTAACCCCCTAACAACAAAAACCACTTACACCCTAACAACAAACAACACTAACACCCTAACAACAAAAACCACTAAACCCCAACAAGAAACAACCTTAAACCCCTAACAACAAACAACCCTAACCCCTGAAAACCAAAAACACTAACCCACTAACAACAAACAACCCTAACCCACTAACAAGAAACAACCCTAAACCCCTAACATCAAACAACACTAACCCCCTAACAACACAAACCACTAACACCCTAACAACAAACAACACTAACACCCTAACAACAAAAACCACTAAACCCCAACAAGAAACAACCTTAAACCCCTAACAACAAACAACCCTACACCCCTAACAACAAACAACACTAACACCCTAACAACAAACAACTCTAACCCCCTAACAACAAACAACCCTAAACCCCTAACATCAAACAACACTAAACCCCTAACAACACAAACCACTAACACCCTAACAACAAACAACCCTAACCCCCTAACAACAAACAACCCTAAACCCCTAACATCAAACAACACTAACACCCTAACAACTCAAACCACTAACACCCATTCAACAAACAGCCCTAACCCCCTAACAACAAACACTAACCCCCAAACAACAAACAACCCTAACCTCTGAAAACCAAAAACACTAACCCACTAACAACAAACAACCCTAACCCACTAACAACAAACAAACCTAAACCCCTAACATCAAACAACACTAACCCCCTAACAACACAAACCACTAACACCCTAACAACAAACAACACTAACACCCTAACAACAAAAACCACTAAACCCCAACAAGAAACAACCTAAAACCCCTAACAACAATCAACCCTAAACCCCTAACAACAAACAACACTAACACCCTAACAACAAACAACTCTAACCCCCTAACAACAAACAACCCTAAACCCCTAACAACAAACAACACTAACACCCTAACAACAAACAACTCTAACCCCCTAACAACAAACAACCCTAAACCCCTAACATCAAACAACACTAACCCCCTAACAACACAAACCACTAACCCCCTAACAACAAACAACACTAACACCCTAACAACAAAAACCACTAAACCCCAACAAGAAACAACCTTAAACCCCTAACAAGAAACAACCCTAACCCCCTAACAACAAACAACACTAACACCCTAACAACAAACAACTCTAACCCCCTAACAGCAAACAACCCTAAACCCCTAACATCAAACAACACTAACCCCCTAACAACACAAACCACTAACACCCTAACAACAAACAACACTAACACCCTAACAACAAAAACCACTAAACCCCAACAAGAAACAACCCTAAACCCCTAACAACAAACACTAACCCCCTAACAAAAAACAACACTAAACCCCTAACAAGAAACTACCTAACCCCGTAACAACAAACAACACTAACCCCGTAACAAGAAACAACCCTAACCCCCTAACAACAAAGAACACTAACACCCTAACAACAAACAACCCTAATCCCTGAAAACCAAAAACACTAACCCACTAACAACAAACAAACCTAACCCACTAACAACAAACAACCCTAACCCCTAACATCAAACAACACTAACACCCTAACAACAAACAACCCTAACCCCCTAACAACAAAGAACACTAACACCCTAACAACTAACAACCCTAAACCCCTAACATCAAAGAACACTAACACCCTAACAACAAACAACCCTAACCCCCAACAACAAACACTAACCCCCAAACAACAAAGAACCCTAACCCCTGAAAACCAAAAACACTAACCCACTAACAACAAACAACCCTAACCCACTAACAACAAACAACCCTAAACCCCTAACATCAAACAACACTAACCCCCTAAGAACACAAACCACTAACACCCTAACAACAAACAACACTAACACCCTAACAACAAAAACCACTAAACCCCAACAAGAAACAACCTTAAACCCCTAACAACAAACAACCCTAAACCCCTAACAACAAACAACACTAACACCCTAACAACAAACAACTCTAACCCCCTAACAACAAACAACCCTAAACCCCTAACATCAAACAACACTAACCCCCTAACAACACAAACCACTAACACCCTAACAACAAAGAACCCTAACCCCCTAACAACAAACAACCCTAAACCCCTAACATCAAACAACACTAACACCCTAACAACACAAACCTTTAACACCCTAACAACAAACAACCCTAACCCCCTAACAACAAACACTAACCCCCAAACAACAAACAACCCTAACCTCCGAAAACCAAAAACACTAACCCACTAACAACAAACAACCCTAACCCACTAACAACAAACAACCCTAAACCCCTAACATCAAACAACACTAACCCCCTAACAACACAAACCACTAACACCCTAACAACAAACAACACTAACACCCTAACAACAAAAACCACTAAACCCCAACAAGAAACAACCTTAAACCCCTAACAACAAACAACCCTAAACCCCTAACATCAAACAACACTAACACCCTAACAACAAACAACTCTAACCGCCTAACAACAAACAACCCTAAACCCCTAACAACAAACAACACTAACACCCGAACAACACAAACCACTAACACCCAACAACAAACAACACTAACACCCTAACAACAAAAACCACAAAACCCCAACAAGAAACAACCTTAAACCCCTAACAACAAACAACCCTAAACCCCTAACATCAAACACCACTAACACCCTAACAAAAAACAACTCTAATCCCCTAACAACAAACAACCCTAAACCCCTAACAACAAACAACACTAACACCCTAAAAACAAAAACCACTAAACCCCAACAAGAAACAACCTTAAACCCCTAACAACAAACAACACTAACACCCTAACAACAAACAACTCTAACCCCCTAACAACAAACAACCCTAAACCCCTAACATCAAACAACACTAACCCCCTAACAACAAAAACCACTTACACCCTAACAAACAACAAACAACACTAACACCCTAACAACAAAAACCACTAAACCCCAACAAGAAACAACCTTAAACCCCTAACAACAAGCAACCCTAATCCCTGAAAACCAAAAACACTAACCCGCTAACAACAAACAACCCTAACCCACTAACAACAAACAACCCTAAACCCCTAACATCAAACAACACTAACCCCCTAACAACACAAACCACTAACACCCTAACAACAAACAACACTAACACCCTAACAACAAAAACCACTAAACCCCAACAAGAAACAACCTTAAACCCCTAACAACAAACAACCCTACACCCCTAACAACAAACAACACTAACTCCCTAACAACAAACAACTCTAACCCCCTAACAACAAACAACCCTAAACCCCTAACAACAAACAACACTAACACCCTAACAACAAACAACTCTAACCCCCTAACAACAAACAACCCTAAACCCCTAACATCAAACAACACTAACCCCCTAACAACACAAACCACTAACCCCCTAACAACAAACAACACTAACACCCTAACAACAAAAACCACTAAAATCCAACAAGAAACAACCTTAAACCCCTAACAAGAAACAACCCTAACCCCCTAACAACAAACAACACTAACACCCTAACAACAAACAACTCTAACCCCCTAACAACAAACAACCCTAAACCCCTAACATCAAACAACACTAACCCCCTAACAACACAAACCACTAACACCCTAACAACAAAAACCACTAAACCCCAACAAGAAACAACCCTAAACCCCTAACAACAAACAACCCTAAACCCCTAACAACAAACAACACTAACACCCTAACAACAAACAACTCTAACCCCCTAACAACAAACAACCCTAAACCCCTAACATCAAACAACACTAACCCCCTAACAACACAAACCACTAACACCCTAACAACAAACAACACTAACACCCTAACAACAAAAACCACTAAACCCCAACAAGAAACAACCTTAAACCCCTAACAACAAACAACCCTAAACCCCTAACATCAAACAACACTAACACCCTAGCAACAAACAACTCTAACCCCCTAACAACAAACAACCCTAAACCCCTAACAACAAACAACACTAACACCCTAACAACAAACAACCCTAACCCACTAACAACAAACAACCCTAACCCACTAACAACAAAAACCACTAAACCCCAACAAGAAACAACCCTAAACCCCTAAAAACAAACACTAACCCCCTAACAAAAAACAACACTAAACCCCTAACAAGAAACTACCCTAACCCCGTAACAAAAACAACACTAACCCCGTAACAAGAAACAACCCTAACCCCCTAACAACAAAGAACACTAACACCCTAACAACAAACAACCCTAAACCCCTAACATCAAAGAACACTAACACCCTAACAACAAACAACCGTAACCCCCTAACAACAAACACTAACCCCCAAACAACAAACAACCCTAACCCCTGAAAACCAAAAACACTAACCCACTAACAACAAACAACCCTAACCCACTAACAACAAACAACCCTAAACCCTAACATCAAACAACACTAACCCCCTAACAACACAAACCACTAACACCCTAACAACAAACAACACTAACACCCTAAAAACAAAAACCACTAAACCCCAACAAGAAACAACCTTAAACCCCTAACAACAAACAACCCTAAACCCCTAACAACAAACAACATTAACACCCTAACAACAAACAACGCTAACCCCCTAACAACAAACAACCCTAAACCCCTAACATCAAACAACACTAACCCCCTAACAACACAAACCACTAACACCCTAACAACAAACAACACTAACACCCTAACAACAAAAACCACTAAACCCCAACAAGAAACAACCTTAAACCCCTAACAACAAACAACCCTAAACCCCTAACATCAAACACCACTAACACCCTAACAACAAACAACTCTAATCCCCTAACAACAAACAACCCTAAACCCCTAACAACAAACAACACTAACACCCTAACAACAAAAACCACTAAACCCCAACAAGAAACAACCTTAAACCCCTAACAACAAACAACACTAACACCCTAACAACAAACAACTCTAACCCCCTAACAACAAACAACCCTAAACCCCTAACATCAAACAACACTAACCCCCTAACAACAAAAACCACTTACACCCTAACAAACAACAAACAACACTAACACCCTAACAACAAAAACCACTAAACCCCAACAAGAAACAACCTTAAACCCCTAACAACAAACAACCCTAATCCCTGAAAACCAAAAACACTAACCCGCTAACAACAAACAACCCTAACCCACTAACAACAAACAACCCTAAACCCCTAACATCAAACAACACTAACCCCCTAACAACACAAACCACTAACACCCTAACAACAAACAACACTAACACCCTAACAACAAAAACCACTAAACCCCAACAAGAAACAACCTTAAACCCCTAACAACAAACAACCCTACACCCCTAACAACAAACAACACTAACTCCCTAACAACAAACAACTCTAACCCCCTAACAACAAACAACCCTAAACCCCTAACATCAAACAACACTAAACCCCTAACAACACAAACCACTAACACCCTAACAACAAACAACCCTAACCCCCTAACAACAAACAACCCTAAACCCCTAACATCAAACAACACTAACACCCTAACAACACAAACCACTAACACCCTAACAACAAACAGCCCTAACCCCCTAACAACAAACACTAACGCCCAAACAACAAACAACCCTAACCTCTGAAAACCAAAAACACTAACCCACTAACAACAAACAACCCTAACCCACTAACAACAAACAAACCTAAACCCCTAACATCAAACAACATTAACCCCCTAACAACACAAACCAGTAACACCCTAACAACAAACAACACTAACACCCTAACAACAAAAACCACTAAACCCCAACAAGAAACAACCTTAAACCCCTAACAACAATCAACCCTAAACCCCTAACAACAAACAACACTAACACCCTAACAACAAACAACTCTAACCCCCTAACAACAAACAACCCTAAACCCCTAACAACAAACAACACTAACACCCTAACAACAAACAACTCTAACCCCCTAACAACAAACAACCCTAAACCCCTAACATCAAACAACACTAACCCCCTAACAACACAAACCACTAACCCCCTAACAACAAACAACACTAACACCCTAACAACAAAAACCACTAAAACCCAACAAGAAACAACCTTAAACCCCTAACAAGAAACAACCCTAACCCCCTAACAACAAACAACACTAACACCCTAACAACAAACAACTCTAACCCCCTAACAACAAACAACCCTATACCCCTAACATCAAACAACACTAACCCCCTAACAACACAAACCACTAACACCCTAACAACAAAAACCACTAAACCCCAACAAGAAACAACCCTAAACCCCTAACAACAAACAACCCTAAACCCCTAACAACAAACAACACTAACACCCTAACAACAAACAACCCTAACCCACTAACAACAAACAACCCTAACCCACTAACAACAAAAACCACTAAACCCCAACAAGAAACAACCCTAAACCCCTAACAACAAACACTAACCCCCTAACAAAAAACAACGCTAAACCCCTAACAAGAAACTACCCTAACCCCGTAACAAAAACAACACTAACCCCATAACAAGAAACAACCCTAACCCCCTAACAACAAAGAACACTAACACCCTAACAACAAACAACCCTAAACCCCTAACATCAAAGAACACTAACACCCTAACAACAAACAACCGTAACCCCCTAACAACAAACACTAACCCCCAAACAACAAACAACCCTAACCCCTGAAAACCAAAAACACTAACCCACTAACAACAAACAACCCTAACCCACTAACAACAAACAACCCTAAACCCTAACATCAAACAACACTAACCCCCTAACAACACAAACCACTAACACCCTAACAACAAACAACACTAACACCCTAAAAACAAAAACCACTAAACCCCAACAAGAAACAACCTTAAACCCCTAACAACAAACAACCCTAAACCCCTAACAACAAACAACATTAACACCCTAACAACAAACAACGCTAACCCCCTAACAACAAACAACCCTAAACCCCTAACATCAAACAACACTAACCCCCTAACAACACAAACCACTAACACCCTAACAACAAACAACACTAACACCCTAACAACAAAAACCACTAAACCCCAACAAGAAACAACCTTAAACCCCTAACAACAAACAACCCTAAACCCCTAACAACAAACAGCACTAACACCCTAACAAAAAACAACTCTAACCCCCTAACAACAAACAACCCTAAACCCCTAACATCAAACAACACAAACCCCCTAACAACACAAACCACTAACACCCTAACAACAAACAACACTAACACACTAACAACAAAAACCACTAAACCCCAACAAGAAACAACCTTAAACCCCTAACAACAAACAACCCTAACCCCTGAAAACCAAAAACACTAACCCACTAACAACAAACAACCCTAACCCACTAACAACAAAAAACCCGAAACCCCTAACATCAAACAACACTAACCCCCTAACAACACAAACCACTAACACCCTAACAACAAACAACACTAACACCCTAACAACAAAAACCACTAAACCCCAACAAGAAACAACCTTAAACCCCTAACAACAAACAACCCTAAACCCCTAACAACAAACAACACTAACACCCTAACAACAAACAACTCTAACCCCCTAACAACAAACAACCCTAAACCCCTAACATCAAACAACACTAACCCCCTAACAACACAAACCACTAACACCCTAACAACAAACAACCCTAACCCCCTAACAACAAACAACCCTAAACCCCTAACATCAAACAACACTAACACCCTAACAACACAAACCACTAACACCCTAACAACAAACAACCCTAACCCCCAACAACAAACACTAACCCCCAAACAACAAACAACCCTAACCCCTGAAAACCAAAAACACTAACCCACTAACAACAAACAACCCTACCCACTAACAACAAACAACCCTAAACCCCTAACATCAAACAACACTAACACCCTAACAACACAAACCACTAACACCCTAACAACAAACAACACTAACACCCTAACAACAAAAACCACTAAACCCCAACAAGAAACAACCTTAAACCCCTAACAACAAACAACCCTAAACCCCTAACATCAAACAACACTAACACCCTAACAACAAACAACTCTAACCCCCTAACAACAAACAACCCTAAACCCCTAACATCAAACAACACTAACACCCTAACAACAAAAACCACTAAACCCCAACAAGAAACAACCTTAAACCCCTAACAACAAACAACCCTAAACCCCTAACAACAAACAACACTAACACCCTAACAACAAACAACTCTAACCCCCTAACAACAAACAACCCTAAACCCCTAACATCAAACAACACTAACCCCCTAACAACACAAACCACTAACACCCTAACAACAAACAACACTAACACCCTAACAACAAAAACCACTAAACCCCAAGAAACAACCTTAAACCCCTAACAACAAACAACCCTAAACCCCTAACAACAAACAACACTAACACCCTACCAACAAACAACTCTAACCCCCTAACAACAAACAACCCTAAAGCCCTAACATCAAACAACACTAACCCCCTAACAACACAAACCACTAACACCCTAACAACAAACAACACTAACACCCTAACAACAAACACCACTAAACCCCAACAAGAAACAACCTTAAACCCCTAACAACAAACAACCCTAAACCCCTAACAACAAACAACACTAACACCCTAACAACAAACAACTCTAACCCCCTAACAACAAACAACCCTAAACCCCTAACATCAAACAACACTAACCCCCTAACAACACAAACCACTAACACCCTAACAACAAACAACACTAACACCCTAACAACAAAAACCACTAAACCCCAACAAGAAACAACCTTAAACCCCTAACAACAAACAACCCTATACCCCTAACAACAAACAACACTAACACCCTAACAACAAACAACTCAAACCCCCTAACAACAAACAACCCTAAACCCCTAACAACAAACAACACTAACACCCTAACAACAAACAACTCTAACCCCCTAACAACAAACAACCCTAAACCCCTAACATCAAACAACACTAACCCCCTAACAACACAAACCACTAACACCCTAACAACAAACAACACTAACACCCTAACAACAAAAACCACTAAACCCCAACAAGAAACAACCCTAAACCCCTAACAACAAACACTAACCCCCTAACAACAAACAACCCTAACCCCTGAAAACCATAAACACTAACCCACTAACAACAAACAACCCTAACCCACTAACAACAAACAACCCTAAACCCCTAACATCAAACAACACTAACCCCCTAACAACACAAACCACTAACACCCTAACAACAAACAACACTAACACCCTAACAACAAAAACCACTAAACCCCAACAAGAAACAACCTTAAACCCCTAACAACAAACAACCCTAAACCCCTAACATCAAACAACACTAACACCCTAACAACAAACAACTCTAACCCCCTAACAACAAACAACCCTAAACCCCTAACATCAAACAACACTAACACCCTAACAACAAAAACCACTAAACCCCAACAAGAAACAACCTTAAACCCCTAACAACAAACAACCCTAAACCCCTAACAACAAACAACACTAACACCCTAACAACAAACAACACTAACCCCCTAACAACAAACAACCCTAAACCCCTAACATCAAACAACACTAACCCCCTAACAACACAAACCACTAACACCCTAACAACAAACAACACTAACACCCTAACAACAAACAACTCTAACCCCCTAACAACAAACAACCCTAAACCCCTAACATCAAACAACACTAACCCCCTAACAAAACAAACCACTAACACCCTAACAACAAACAACACTAACACCCTAACAACAAAAACCACTAAACCCCAACAAGAAACAACCTTAAACACCTAACAACAAACAACCCTAAACCCCTAACATCAAACAACACTAACACCCTAACAACAAACAACTCTAACCCCCTAACAACAAACAACCCTAAACCCCTAACAACAAACAACACTAACACCCTAACAACACAAACCACTAACACCCAACAACAAACAACCCTAACACCCTAACAACAAAAACCACTAAACCCCAACAAGAAACAACCTTAAACCCCTAACAACAAACAACCCTAAACCCCTAACATCAAACAACACTAACACCCTAACAACAAACAACTCTAACCCCCTAACAACAAACAACCCTAAACCCCTAACAACAAACAACACTAACACCCTAACAACAAAAACCACTAAACCCCAACAAGAAACAACCTTAAACCCGTAACAACAAACAACCCTAAACCCCTAACAACAAACAACACTAACACCCTAACAACAAACAACTCCAACCCCCTAACAACAAACAACCCTAAACCCCTAACATCAAACAACACTAACCCCCTAACAACACAAACCACTAACACCCTAACAACAAACAACACTAACACCCTAACAACAAAAACCACTAAACCCCAACAAGAAACAACCTTAAACCCCTAACAACAAACAACCCTAAACCCCTAACAACAAACAACACTAACACCCTAACAACAAACAACCCTAACCCCCTAACAACAAACAACCCTAAACCCCTAACATCAAACAACACTAACCCCCTAACAACACAAACCACTAACACCCTAACAATAAACAACACTAACACCCTAACAACAAAAACCACTAAACCCCAACAAGAAACAACCTTAAACCCCTAACAACTAACAACCCTAAACCCCTAACAACAAACAACACTAACACCCTAACAACAAACAACTCTAACCCCCTAACAACAAACAACCCTAAACCCCTAACATCAAACAACACTAACCCCCTAACAACACAAACCACTAACACCCTAACAACAAACAACACTAACACCCTAACAACAAAAACCACTAAACCCCAACAAGAAACAACCTTAAACCCCTAACAACAAACAACCCTAAACCCCTAACAACAAACAACACTAACACCCTAACAACAAACAACTCAAACCCCCTAACAACAAACAACCCTAAACCCCTAACAACAAACAACACTAACACCCTAACAACAAACAACTCTAACCCCCTAACAACAAACAACCCTAAACCCCTAACATCAAACAACACTAACCCCCTAACAACACAAACCACTAACACCCTAACAACAAACAACACTAACACCCTAACAACAAAAACCACTAAACCCCAACAAGAAACAACCCTAAACCCCTAACAACAAACACTAACCCCCTAACAACAAACAACCCTAACCCCTGAAAACCATAAACACTAACCCACTAACAACAAACAACCCTAACCCACTAACAACAAACAACCCTAAACCCCTAACATCAAACAACACTAACCCCCTAACAACACAAACCACTAACACCCTAACAACAAACAACACTAACACCCTAACAACAAAAACCACTAAACCCCAACAAGAAACAACCTTAAACCCCTAACAACAAACAACCCTAAACCCCTAACAACAAACAACACTAACACCCTAACAACAAACAACCCTAACCCCCTAACAACAAACAACCCTAAACCCCTAACATCAAACAACACTAACCCCCTAACAACACAAACCACTAACACCCTAACAAGAAACAACACTAACACCCTAACAACAAACAACTCTAACCCCCTAACAACAAACAACCCTAAACCCCTAACATCAAACAACACTAACCCCCTAACAAAACAAACCACTAACACCCTAACAACAAACAACACTAACACCCTAACAACAAAAACCACTAAACCCCAACAAGGAACAACCTTAAACCCCTAACAACAAACAACCCTAAACCCCTAACATCAAACAACACTAACACCCTAACAACAAACAACTCTAACCCCCTAACAACAAACAACCCTAAACCCCTAACAACAAACAACACTAACACCCTAACAACACAAACCACTAACACCCAACAACAAACAACCCTAACACCCTAACAACAAAAACCACTAAACCCCAACAAGAAACAACCTTAAACCCCTAACAACAAACAACCCTAAACCCCTAACATCAAACAACACTAACACCCTAACAACAAACAACTCTAACCCCCTAACAACAAACAACCCTAAACCCCTAACAACAAACAACACTAACACCCTAACAACAAAAACCACTAAACCCCAACAAGAAACAACCTTAAACCCGTAACAACAAACAACCGTAAACCCCTAACAACAAACAACACTAACACCCTAACAACAAACAACTCTAACCCCCTAACAACAAACAACCCTAAACCCCTAACATCAAACAACACTAACCCCCAACAACACAAACCACTAACACCCTAACAACAAACAACACTAACACCCTAACAACAAAAACCACTAAACCCCAACAAGAAACAACCTTAAACCCCTAACAACAAACAACCCTAAACCCCTAACAACAAACAACACTAACACCCTAACAACAAACAACTCTAACCCCCTAACAACAAACAACCCTAAACCCCTAACATCAAACAACACTAACCCCCTAACAACACAAACCACTAACACCCTAACAACAAACAACACTAACACCCTAACAACAAAAACCACTAAACCCCAACAAGAAACAACCTTAAACACCTAACAACAAACAACCCTAACCCCTAACAACAAACAACACTAACACCCTAACAACAAACTCTAACCCCCTAACAACAAACAACCCTAAACCCCTACCATCAAACAACACTAACCCCCCAACAACACAAACCACTAACACGCTAACAACAAACAACACTAACACCCTAACAACAAAAACCACTAAACCCCAACAAGAAACAACCTTAAACCCCTAACAACAAACAACCCTAAACCCCTAACAACAAACAACACTAACACCCTAACAACACAAACCACTAACACCCTAACAACAAACAACACTAACACCCTAACAACAAAAACCACTAAACCCCAACAAGAAACAACCTTAAAACCCTAACAACAAACAACCCTAAACCCCTAACAACAAACAACACTAACACCCTAACAACAAACAACTCTAACCCCCTAACAACAAACAACCCTAAACCCCTAACATCAAACAACACTAACCCCCTAACAACAGAAACCACTAACACCCTAACAATAAACAACACTAACACCCTAACAACAAAAACCACTAAACCCCAACAAGAAACAACCTTAAACCCCTAACAACTAACAACCCTAAACCCCTAACAACAAACAACACTAACACCCTAACAACAAACAACTCTAACCCCCTAACAACAAACAACCCTAAACCCCTAACATCAAACAACACTAACCCCCTAACAACACAAACCACTAACACCCTAACAACAAACAACACTAACACCCTAACAACAAAAACCACTAAACCCCAACAAGAAACAACCTTAAACCCCTAACAACAAACAACCCTAAACCCCTAACAACAAACAACACTAACACCCTAACAACAAACAACTCAAACCCCCTAACAACAAACAACCCTAAACCCCTAACAACAAACAACACTAACACCCTAACAACAAAAACCACTAAACCCCAACAAGAAACAACCTTAAACCCGTAACAACAAACAACCCTAAACCCCTAACAACAAACAACACTAACACCCTAACAACAAACAACTCTAACCCCCTAACAACAAACAACCCTAAACCCCTAACATCAAACAACACTAACCCCCTAACAACACAAACCACTAACACCCTAACAACAAACAACACTAACACCCTAACAACAAACAACTCTAACCCCCTAACAACAAACAACCCTAAACCCCTAACATCAAACAACACTAACCCCCTAACAAAACAAACCACTAACACCCTAACAACAAACAACACTAACACCCTAACAACAAAAACCACTAAACCCCAACAAGAAACAACCTTAAACACCTAACAACAAACAACCCTAAACCCCTAACATCAAACAACACTAACACCCTAACAACAAACAACTCTAACCCCCTAACAACAAACAACCCTAAACCCCTAACAACAAACAACACTAACACCCTAACAACACAAACCACTAACACCCAACAACAAACAACCCTAACACCCTAACAACAAAAACCACTAAACCCCAACAAGAAACAACCTTAAACCCCTAACAACAAACAACCCTAAACCCCTAACATCAAACAACACTAACACCCTAACAACAAACAACTCTAACCCCCTAACAACAAACAACCCTAAACCCCTAACAACAAACAACACTAACACCCTAACAACAAAAACCACTAAACCCCAACAAGAAACAACCTTAAACCCGTAACAACAAACAACCCTAAACCCCTAACAACAAACAACACTAACACCCTAACAACAAACAACTCCAACCCCCTAACAACAAACAACCCTAAACCCCTAACATCAAACAACACTAACCCCCTAACAACACAAACCACTAACACCCTAACAACAAACAACACTAACACCCTAACAACAAAAACCACTAAACCCCAACAAGAAACAACCTTAAACCCCTAACAACAAACAACCCTAAACCCCTAACATCAAACAACACTAACCCCCTAACAACACAAACCACTAACACCCTAACAATAAACAACACTAACACCCTAACAACAAAAACCACTAAACCCCAACAAGAAACAACCTTAAACCCCTAACAACTAACAACCCTAAACCCCGAACAACAAACAACACTAACACCCTAACAACAAACAACTCTAACCCCCTAACAACAAACAACCCTAAACCCCTAACATCAAACAACACTAACCCCCTAACAACACAAACCACTAACACCCTAACAACAAACAACACTAACACCCTAACAACAAAAACCACTAAACCCCAACAAGAAACAACCTTAAACCCCTAACAACAAACAACCCTAAACCCCTAACAACAAACAACACTAACACCCTAACAACAAACAACCCAAACCCCCTAACAACAAACAACCCTAAACCCCTAACAACAAACAACACTAACACCCTAACAACAAACAACTCTAACCCCCTAACAACAAACAACCCTAAACCCCTAACATCAAACAACACTAACCCCCTAACAACACAAACCACTAACACCCTAACAACAAACAACACTAACACCCTAACAACAAAAACCACTAAACCCCAACAAGAAACAACCCTAAACCCCTAACAACAAACACTAACCCCCTAACAACAAACAACCCTAACCCCTGAAAACCATAAACACTAACCCACTAACAACAAACAACCCTAACCCACTAACAACAAACAACCCTAAACCCCTAACATCAAACAACACTAACCCCCTAACAACACAAACCACTAACACCCTAACAACAAACAACACTAACACCCTAACAACAAAAACCACTAAACCCCAACAAGAAACAACCTTAAACCCCTAACAACAAACAACCCTAAACCCCTAACAACAAACAACACTAACACCCTAACAACAAACAACCCTAACCCCCTAACAACAAACAACCCTAAACCCCTAACATCAAACAACACTAACCCCCTAACAACACAAACCACTAACACCCTAACAAGAAACAACACTAACACCCTAACAACAAACAACTCTAACCCCCTAACAACAAACAACCCTAAACCCCTAACATCAAACAACACTAACCCCCTAACAAAACAAACCACTAACACCCTAACAACAAACAACACTAACACCCTAACAACAAAAACCACTAAACCCCAACAAGGAACAACCTTAAACCCCTAACAACAAACAACCCTAAACCCCTAACATCAAACAACACTAACACCCTAACAACAAACAACTCTAACCCCCTAACAACAAACAACCCTAAACCCCTAACAACAAACAACACTAACACCCTAACAACACAAACCACTAACACCCAACAACAAACAACCCTAACACCCTAACAACAAAAACCACTAAACCCCAACAAGAAACAACCTTAAACCCCTAACAACAAACAACCCTAAACCCCTAACATCAAACAACACTAACACCCTAACAACAAACAACTCTAACCCCCTAACAACAAACAACCCTAAACCCCTAACAACAAACAACACTAACACCCTAACAACAAAAACCACTAAACCCCAACAAGAAACAACCTTAAACCCGTAACAACAAACAACCCTAAACCCCTAACAACAAACAACACTAACACCCTAACAACAAACAACTCTAACCCCCTAACAACAAACAACCCTAAACACCTAACATCAAACAACACTAACCCCCAACAACACAAACCACTAACACCCTAACAACAAACAACACTAACACCCTAACAACAAAAACCACTAAACCCCAACAAGAAACAACCTTAAACCCCTAACAACAAACAACCCTAAACCCCTAACAACAAACAACACTAACACCCTAACAACAAACAACTCTAACCCCCTAACAACAAACAACCCTAAACCCCTAACATCAAACAACACTAACCCCCTAACAACACAAACCACTAACACCCTAACAACAAACAACACTAACACCCTAACAACAAAAACCACTAAACCCCAACAAGAAACAACCTTAAACACCTAACAACAAACAACCCTAACCCCTAACAACAAACAACACTAACACCCTAACAACAAACTCTAACCCCCTAACAACAAACAACCCTAAACCCCTACCATCAAACAACACTAACCCCCCAACAACACAAACCACTAACACGCTAACAACAAACAACACTAACACCCTAACAACAAAAACCACTAAACCCCAACAAGAAACAACCTTAAACCCCTAACAACAAACAACCCTAAACCCCTAACAACAAACAACACTAACACCCTAACAACACAAACCACTAACACCCTAACAACAAACAACACTAACACCCTAACAACAAAAACCACTAAACCCCAACAAGAAACAACCTTAAAACCCTAACAACAAACAACCCTAAACCCCTAACAACAAACAACACTAACACCCTAACAACAAACAACTCTAACCCCCTAACAACAAACAACCCTAAACCCCTAACATCAAACAACACTAACCCCCTAACAACAGAAACCACTAACACCCTAACAATAAACAACACTAACACCCTAACAACAAAAACCACTAAACCCCAACAAGAAACAACCTTAAACCCCTAACAACTAACAACCCTAAACCCCTAACAACAAACAACACTAACACCCTAACAACAAACAACTCTAACCCCCTAACAACAAACAACCCTAAACCCCTAACATCAAACAACACTAACCCCCTAACAACACAAACCACTAACACCCTAACAACAAACAACACTAACACCCTAACAACAAAAACCACTAAACCCCAACAAGAAACAACCTTAAACCCCTAACAACAAACAACCCTAAACCCCTAACAACAAACAACACTAACACCCTAACAACAAACAACTCAAACCCCCTAACAACAAACAACCCTAAACCCCTAACAACAAACAACACTAACACCCTAACAACAAAAACCACTAAACCCCAACAAGAAACAACCTTAAACCCGTAACAACAAACAACCCTAAACCCCTAACAACAAACAACACTAACACCCTAACAACAAACAACTCTAACCCCCTAACAACAAACAACCCTAAACCCCTAACATCAAACAACACTAACCCCCAACAACACAAACCACTAACACCCTAACAACAAACAACACTAACACCCTAACAACAAAAACCACTAAACCCCAACAAGAAACAACCTTAAACCCCTAACAACAAACAACCCTAAACCCCTAACAACAAACAACACTAACACCCTAACAACAAACAACTCTAACCCCCTAACAACAAACAACCCTAAACCCCTAACATCAAACAACACTAACCCCCTAACAACACAAACCAGTAACACCCTAACAACAAACAACACTAACACCCTAACAACAAAAACCACTAAACCCCAACAAGAAACAACCTTAAACACCTAACAACAAACAACCCTAACCCCTAACAACAAACAACACTAACACCCTAACAACAAACTCTAACCCCCTAACAACAAACAACCCTAAACCCCTACCATCAAACAACACTAACCCCCCAACAACACAAACCACTAACACGCTAACAACAAACAACACTAACACCCTAACAACAAAAACCACTAAACCCCAACAAGAAACAACCTTAAACCCCTAACAACAAACAACCCTAAACCCCTAACAACAAACAACACTAACACCCTAACAACACAAACCACTAACACCCTAACAACAAACAACACTAACACCCTAACAACAAAAACCACTAAACCCCAACAAGAAACAACCTTAAAACCCTAACAACAAACAACCCTAAACCCCTAACAACAAACAACACTAACACCCTAACAACAAACAACTCTAACCCCCTAACAACAAACAACCCTAAACCCCTAACATCAAACAACACTAACCCCCTAACAACAGAAACCACTAACACCCTAACAATAAACAACACTAACACCCTAACAACAAAAACCACTAAACCCCAACAAGAAACAACCTTAAACCCCTAACAACTAACAACCCTAAACCCCTAACAACAAACAACACTAACACCCTAACAACAAACAACTCTAACCCCCTAACAACAAACAACCCTAAACCCCTAACATCAAACAACACTAACCCCCTAACAACACAAACCACTAACATCCTAACAACAAACAACACTAACACCCTAACAACAAAAACCACTAAACCCCAACAAGAAACAACCTTAAACCCCTAACAACAAACAACCCTAAACCCCTAACAACAAACAACACTAACACCCTAACAACAAACAACTCAAACCCCCTAACAACAAACAACCCTAAACCCCTAACAACAAACAACACTAACACCCTAACAACAAACAACTCTAACCCCCTAACAACAAACAACCCTAAACCCCTAACATCAAACAACACTAACCCCCAACAACACAAACCACTAACACCCTAACAACAAACAACACTAACACCCTAACAACAAAAACCACTAAACCCCAACAAGAAACAACCCTAAACCCCTAACAACAAACACTAACCCCCTAACAACAAACAACCCTAACCCCTGAAAACCATAAACACTAACCCACTAACAACAAACAACCCTAACCCACTAACAACAAACAACCCTAAACCCCTAACATCAAACAACACTAACCCCCTAACAACACAAACCACTAACACCCTAACAACAAACAACACTAACACCCTAACAACAAACACCACTAAACCCCAACAAGAAACAACCTTAAACCCCTAACAACAAACAACCCTAAACCCCTAACAACAAACAACACTAACACCCTAACAACAAACAACTCTAACCCCCTAACAACAAACAACCCTAAACCCCTAACATCAAACAACACTAACCCCCTAACAACAGAAACCACTAACACCCTAACAACAAACAACACTAACACCCTAACAACAAAAACCACTAAACCCCAACAAGAAACAACCTTAAACCCCTAACAACAAACAACCCTATACCCCTAACAACAAACAACACTAACACCCTAACAACAAACAACTCAAACCCCCTAACAACAAACAACCCTAAACCCCTAACAACAAACAACACTAACACCCTAACAACAAACAACTCTAACCCCCTAACAACAAACAACCCTAAACCCCTAACATCAAACAACACTAACCCCCTAACAACACAAACCACTAACACCCTAACAACAAACAACACTAACACCCTAACAACAAAAACCACTAAACCCCAACAAGAAACAACCCTAAACCCCTAACAACAAACACTAACCCCCTAACAACAAACAACCCTAACCCCTGAAAACCATAAACACTAACCCACTAACAACAAACAACCCTAACCCACTAACAACAAACAACCCTAAACCCCTAACATCAAACAACACTAACCCCCTAACAACACAAACCACTAACACCCTAACAACAAACAACACTAACACCCTAACAACAAAAACCACTAAACCCCAACAAGAAACAACCTTAAACCCCTAACAACAAACAACCCTAAACCCCTAACATCAAACAACACTAACACCCTAACAACAAACAACTCTAACCCCCTAACAACAAACAACCCTAAACCCCTAACATCAAACAACACTAACACCCTAACAACAAAAACCACTAAACCCCAACAAGAAACAACCTTAAACCCCTAACAACAAACAACCCTAAACCCCTAACAACAAACAACACTAACACCCTAACAACAAACAACACTAACCCCCTAACAACAAACAACCCTAAACCCCTAACATCAAACAACACTAACCCCCTAACAACACAAACCACTAACACCCTAACAACAAACAACACTAACACCCTAACAACAAACAACTCTAACCCCCTAACAACAAACAACCCTAAACCCCTAACATCAAACAACACTAACCCCCTAACAAAACAAACCACTAACACCCTAACAACAAACAACACTAACACCCTAACAACAAAAACCACTAAACCCCAACAAGAAACAACCTTAAACACCTAACAACAAACAACCCTAAACCCCTAACATCAAACAACACTAACACCCTAACAACAAACAACTCTAACCCCCTAACAACAAACAACCCTAAACCCCTAACAACAAACAACACTAACACCCTAACAACACAAACCACTAACACCCAACAACAAACAACCCTAACACCCTAACAACAAAAACCACTAAACCCCAACAAGAAACAACCTTAAACCCCTAACAACAAACAACCCTAAACCCCTAACATCAAACAACACTAACACCCTAACAACAAACAACTCTCACCCCCTAACAACAAACAACCCTAAACCCCTAACATCAAACAACACTAACACCCTAACAACAAAAACCACTAAACCCCAACAAGAAACAACCTTAAACCCCTAACAACAAACAACCCTAAACCCCTAACAACAAACAACACTAACACCCTAACAACAAACAACACTAACCCCCTAACAACAAACAACCCTAAACCCCTAACATCAAACAACACTAACCCCCTAACAACACAAACCACTAACACCCTAACAACAAACAACACTAACACCCTAACAACAAACAACTCTAACCCCCTAACAACAAACAACCCTAAACCCCTAACATCAAACAACACTAACCCCCTAACAAAACAAACCACTAACACCCTAACAACAAACAACACTAACACCCTAACAACAAAAACCACTAAACCCCAACAAGAAACAACCTTAAACACCTAACAACAAACAACCCTAAACCCCTAACATCAAACAACACTAACACCCTAACAACAAACAACTCTAACCCCCTAACAACAAACAACCCTAAACCCCTAACAACAAACAACACTAACACCCTAACAACAAAAACCACTAAACCCCAACAAGAAACAACCTTAAACCCGTAACAACAAACAACCCTAAACCCCTAACAACAAACAACACTAACACCCTAACAACAAACAACCCTAACCCCCTAACAACAAACAACCCTAAACCCCTAACATCAAACAACACTAACCCCCTAACAACACAAACCACTAACACCCTAACAAGAAACAACACTAACACCCTAACAACAAACAACTCTAACCCCCTAACAACAAACAACCCTAAACCCCTAACATCAAACAACACTAACCCCCTAACAACACAAACCACTAACACCCTAACAATAAACAACACTAACACCCTAACAACAAAAACCACTAAACCCCAACAAGAAACAACCTTAAACCCCTAACAACTAACAACCCTAAACCCCTAACAACAAACAACACTAACACCCTAACAACAAACAACTCTAACCCCCTAACAACAAACAACCCTAAACCCCTAACATCAAACAACACTAACCCCCTAACAACACAAACCACTAACACCCTAACAACAAACAACACTAACACCCTAACAACAAAAACCACTAAACCCCAACAAGAAACAACCTTAAACCCCTAACAACAAACAACCCTAAACCCCTAACAACAAACAACACTAACACCCTAACAACAAACAACTCAAACCCCCTAACAACAAACAACCCTAAACCCCTAACAACAAACAACACTAACACCCTAACAACAAACAACTCTAACCCCCTAACAACAAACAACCCTAAACCCCTAACATCAAACAACACTAACCCCCTAACAACACAAACCACTAACACCCTAACAACAAACAACACTAACACCCTAACAACAAAAACCACTAAACCCCAACAAGAAACAACCCTAAACCCCTAACAACAAACACTAACCCCCTAACAACAAACAACCCTAACCCCTGAAAACCATAAACACTAACCCACTAACAACAAACAACCCTAACCCACTAACAACAAACAACCCTAAACCCCTAACATCAAACAACACTAACCCCCTAACAACACAAACCACTAACACCGTAACAACAAACAACACTAACACCCTAACAACAAAAACCACTAAACCCCAACAAGAAACAACCTTAAACCCCTAACAACAAACAACCCTAAACCCCTAACAACAAACAACACTAACACCCTAACAACAAACAACCCTAACCCCCTAACAACAAACAACCCTAAACCCCTAACATCAAACAACACTAACCCCCTAACAACACAAACCACTAACACCCTAACAAGAAACAACACTAACACCCTAACAACAAACAACTCTAACCCCCTAACAACAAACAACCCTAAACCCCTAACATCAAACAACACTAACCCCCTAACAACACAAACCACTAACACCCTAACAATAAACAACACTAACACCCTAACAACAAAAACCACTAAACCCCAACAAGAAACAACCTTAAACCCCTAACAACTAACAACCCTAAACCCCTAACAACAAACAACACTAACACCCTAACAACAAACAACTCTAACCCCCTAACAACAAACAACCCTAAACCCCTAACATCAAACAACACTAACCCCCTAACAACACAAACCACTAACACCCTAACAACAAACAACACTAACACCCTAACAACAGAAACCACTAAACCCCAACAAGAAACAACCTTAAACCCCTAACAACAAACAACCCTAAACCCCTAACAACAAACAACACTAACACCCTAACAACAAACAACTCAAACCCCCTAACAACAAACAACCCTAAACCCCTAACAACAAACAACACTAACACCCTAACAACAAACAACTCTAACCCCCTAACAACAAACAACCCTAAACCCCTAACATCAAACAACACTAACCCCCTAACAACACAAACCACTAACACCCTAACAACAAACAACACTAACACCCTAACAACAAAAACCACTAAACCCCAACAAGAAACAACCCTAAACCCCTAACAACAAACACTAACCCCCTAACAACAAACAACCCTAACCCCTGAAAACCATAAACACTAACCCACTAACAACAAACAACCCTAACCCACTAACAACAAACAACCCTAAACCCCTAACATCAAACAACACTAACCCCCTAACAACACAAACCACTAACACCCTAACAACAAACAACACTAACACCCTAACAACAAAAACCACTAAACCCCAACAAGAAACAACCTTAAACCCCTAACAACAAAGAACCCTAAACCCCTAACATCAAACAACACTAACACCCTAACAACAAACATCTCTAACCCCCTAACAACAAACAACCCTAAACCCCTAACATCAAACAACACTAACACCCTAACAACAAAAACCACTAAACCCCAACAAGAAACAACCTTAAACCCCTAACAACAAACAACCCTAAACCCCTAACAACAAACAACACTAACACCCTAACAACAAACAACCCTAACCCCCTAACAACAAACAACCCTAAACCCCTAACATCAAACAACACTAACCCCCTAACAACACAAACCACTAACACCCTTACAAGAAACAACACTAACACCCTAACAACAAACAACTCTAACCCCCTAACAACAAACAACCCTAAACCCCTAACATCAAACAACACTAACCCCCTAACAAAACAAACCACTAACACCCTAACAACAAACAACACTAACACCCTAACAACAAAAACCACTAAACCCCAACAAGGAACAACCTTAAACCCCTAACAACAAACAACCCTAAACCCCTAACATCAAACAACACTAACACCCTAACAACAAACAACTCTAACCCCCTAACAACAAACAACCCTAAACCCCTAACAACAAACAACACTAACACCCTAACAACACAAACCACTAACACCCAACAACAAACAACCCTAACACCCTAACAACAAAAACCACTAAACCCCAACAAGAAAAAACCTTAAACCCCTAACAACAAACAACCCTAAACCCCTAACATCAAACAACACTAACACCCTAACAACAAACAACTCTAACCCCCTAACAACAAACAACCCTAAACCCCTAACAACAAACAACACTAACACCCTAACAACAAAAACCACTAAACCCCAACAAGAAACAACCTTAAACCCGTAACAACAAACAACCCTAAACCCCTAACAGGAAACAACACTAACACCCTAACAACAAACAACTCTAACCCCCTAACAGCAAACAACCCTAAACCCCTAACATCAAACAACACTAACCCCCAACAACACAAACCACTAACACCCTAACAACAAACAACACTAACACCCTAACAACAAAAACCACTAAACCCCAACAAGAAACAACCTTAAACCCCTAACAACAAACAACCCTAAACCCCTAACAACAAACAACACTAACACCCTAACAACAAACAACTCTAACCCCCTAACAACAAACAACCCTAAACCCCTAACATCAAACAACACTAACCCCCTAACAACACAAACCACTAACACCCTAACAACAAACAACACTAACACCCTAACAACAAAAACCACTAAACCCCAACAAGAAACAACCTTAAACACCTAACAACAAACAACCCTAACCCCTAACAACAAACAACACTAACACCCTAACAACAAACTCTAACCCCCTAACAACAAACAACCCTAAACCCCTACCATCAAACAACACTAACCCCCCAACAACACAAACCACTAACACGCTAACAACAAACAACACTAACACCCTAACAACAAAAACCACTAAACCCCAACAAGAAACAACCTTAAACCCCTAACAACAAACAACCCTAAACCCCTAACAACAAACAACACTAACACCCTAACAACACAAACCACTAACACCCTAACAACAAACAACACTAACACCCTAACAACAAAAACCACTAAACCCCAACAAGAAACAACCCTAAACCCCTAACAACAAACACTAACCCCCTAACAACAAACAACCCTAACCCCTGAAAACCATAAACACTAACCCACTAACAACAAACAACCCTAACCCACTAACAACAAACAACCCTAAACCCCTAACATCAAACAACACTAACCCCCTAACAACACAAACCACTAACACCGTAACAACAAACAACACTAACACCCTAACAACAAAAACCACTAAACCCCAACAAGAAACAACCTTAAACCCCTAACAACAAACAACCCTAAACCCCTAACAACAAACAACACTAACACCCTAACAACAAACAACCCTAACCCCCTAACAACAAACAACCCTAAACCCCTAACATCAAACAACACTAACCCCCTAACAACACAAACCACTAACACCCTAACAAGAAACAACACTAACACCCTAACAACAAACAACTCTAACCCCCTAACAACAAACAACCCTAAACCCCTAACATCAAACAACACTAACCCCCTAACAACACAAACCACTAACACCCTAACAATAAACAACACTAACACCCTAACAACAAAAACCACTAAACCCCAACAAGAAACAACCTTAAACCCCTAACAACTAACAACCCTAAACCCCTAACAACAAACAACACTAACACCCTAACAACAAACAACTCTAACCCCCTAACAACAAACAACCCTAAACCCCTAACATCAAACAACACTAACCCCCTAACAACACAAACCACTAACACCCTAACAACAAACAACACTAACACCCTAACAACAAAAACCACTAAACCCCAACAAGAAACAACCTTAAACCCCTAACAACAAACAACCCTAAACCCCTAACAACAAACAACACTAACACCCTAACAACAAACAACTCAAACCCCCTAACAACAAACAACCCTAAACCCCTAACAACAAACAACACTAACACCCTAACAACAAACAACTCTAACCCCCTAACAACAAACAACCCTAAACCCCTAACATCAAACAACACTAACCCCCTAACAACACAAACCACTAACACCCTAACAACAAACAACACTAACACCCTAACAACAAAAACCACTAAACCCCAACAAGAAACAACCCTAAACCCCTAACAACAAACACTAACCCCCTAACAACAAACAACCCTAACCCCTGAAAACCATAAACACTAACCCACTAACAACAAACAACCCTAACCCACTAACAACAAACAACCCTAAACCCCTAACATCAAACAACACTAACCCCCTAACAACACAAACCACTAACACCCTAACAACAAACAACACTAACACCCTAACAACAAAAACCACTAAACCCCAACAAGAAACAACCTTAAACCCCTAACAACAAAGAACCCTAAACCCCTAACATCAAACAACACTAACACCCTAACAACAAACATCTCTAACCCCCTAACAACAAACAACCCTAAACCCCTAACATCAAACAACACTAACACCCTAACAACAAAAACCACTAAACCCCAACAAGAAACAACCTTAAACCCCTAACAACAAACAACCCTAAACCCCTAACAACAAACAACACTAACACCCTAACAACAAACAACCCTAACCCCCTAACAACAAACAACCCTAAACCCCTAACATCAAACAACACTAACCCCCTAACAACACAAACCACTAACACCCTAACAAGAAACAACACTAACACCCTAACAACAAACAACTCTAACCCCCTAACGACAAACAACCCTAAACCCCTAACATCAAACAACACTAACCCCCTAACAAAACAAACCACTAACACCCTAACAACAAACAACACTAACACCCTAACAACAAAAACCACTAAACCCCAACAAGGAACAACCTTAAACCCCTAACAACAAACAACCCTAAACCCCTAACATCAAACAACACTAACACCCTAACAACAAACAACTCTAACCCCCTAACAACAAACAACCCTAAACCCCTAACAACAAACAACACTAACACCCTAACAACACAAACCACTAACACCCAACAACAAACAACCCTAACACCCTAACAACAAAAACCACTAAACCCCAACAAGAAAAAACCTTAAACCCCTAACAACAAACAACCCTAAACCCCTAACATCAAACAACACTAACACCCTAACAACAAACAACTCTAACCCCCTAACAACAAACAACCCTAAACCCCTAACAACAAACAACACTAACACCCTAACAACAAAAACCACTAAACCCCAACAAGAAACAACCTTAAACCCGTAACAACAAACAACCCTAAACCCCTAACAGGAAACAACACTAACACCCTAACAACAAACAACTCTAACCCCCTAACAACAAACAACCCTAAACCCCTAACATCAAACAACACTAACCCCCAACAACACAAACCACTAACACCCTAACAACAAACAACACTAACACCCTAACAACAAAAACCACGAAACCCCAACAAGAAACAACCTTAAACCCCTAACAACAAACAACCCTAAACCCCTAACAACAAACAACACTAACACCCTAACAACAAACAACTCTAACCCCCTAACAACAAACAACCCTAAACCCCTAACATCAAACAACACTAACCCCCTAACAACACAAACCACTAACACCCTAACAACAAACAACACTAACACCCTAACAACAAAAACCACTAAACCCCAACAAGAAACAACCTTAAACACCTAACAACAAACAACCCTAACCCCTAACAACAAACAACACTAACACCCTAACAACAAACTCTAACCCCCTAACAACAAACAACCCTAAACCCCTACCATCAAACAACACTAACCCCCCAACAACACAAACCACTAACACGCTAACAACAAACAACACTAACACCCTAACAACAAAAACCACTAAACCCCAACAAGAAACAACCTTAAACCCCTAACAACAAACAACCCTAAACCCCTAACAACAAACAACACTAACACCCTAACAACACAAACCACTAACACCCTAACAACAAACAACACTAACACCCTAACAACAAAAACCACTAAACCCCAACAAGAAACAACCTTAAAACCCTAACAACAAACAACCCTAAACCCCTAACAACAAACAACACTAACACCCTAACAACAAACAACTCTAACCCCCTAACAACAAACAACCCTAAACCCCTAACATCAAACAACACTAACCCCCTAACAACAGAAACCACTAACACCCTAACAATAAACAACACTAACACCCTAACAACAAAAACCACTAAACCCCAACAAGAAACAACCTTAAACCCCTAACAACTAACAACCCTAAACCCCTAACAACAAACAACACTAACACCCTAACAACAAACAACTCTAACCCCCTAACAACAAACAACCCTAAACCCCTAACATCAAACAACACTAACCCCCTAACAACACAAACCACTAACACCCTAACAACAAACAACACTAACACCCTAACAACAAAAACCACTAAACCCCAACAAGAAACAACCTTAAACCCCTAACAACAAACAACCCTAAACCCCTAACAACAAACAACACTAACACCCTAACAACAAACAACTCAAACCCCCTAACAACAAACAACCCTAAACCCCTAACAACAAACAACACTAACACCCTAACAACAAACAACTCTAACCCCCTAACAACAAACAACCCTAAACCCCTAACATCAAACAACACTAACCCCCTAACAACACAAACCACTAACACCCTAACAACAAACAACACTAACACCCTAACAACAAAAACCACTAAACCCCAACAAGAAACAACCCTAAACCCCTAACAACAAACACTAACCCCCTAACAACAAACAAACCTAACCCCTGAAAACCATAAACACTAACCCACTAACAACAAACAACCCTAACCCACTAACAACAAACAACCCTAAACCCCTAACATCAAACAACACTAACCCCCTAACAACACAAACCACTAACACCCTAACAACAAACAACACTAACACCCTAACAACAAACACCACTAAACCCCAACAAGAAACAACCTTAAACCCCTAACAACAAACAACCCTAAACCCCTAACAACAAACAACACTAACACCCTAACAACAAACAACTCTAACCCCCTAACAACAAACAACCCTAAACCCCTAACATCAAACAACACTAACCCCCTAACAACACAAACCACTAACACCCTAACAACAAACAACACTAACACCCTAACAACAAAAACCACTAAACCCCAACAAGAAACAACCTTAAACCCCTAACAACAAACAACCCTATACCCCTAACAACAAACAACACTAACACCCTAACAACAAACAACTCAAACCCCCTAACAACAAACAACCCTAAACCCCTAACAACAAACAACACTAACACCCTAACAACAAACAACTCTAACCCCCTAACAACAAACAACCCTAAACCCCTAACATCAAACAACACTAACCCCCTAACAACACAAACCACTAACACCCTAACAACAAACAACACTAACACCCTAACAACAAAAACCACTAAACCCCAACAAGAAACAACCCTAAACCCCTAACAACAAACACTAACCCCCTAACAACAAACAACCCTAACCCCTGAAAACCATAAACACTAACCCACTAACAACAAACAACCCTAACCCACTAACAACAAACAACCCTAAACCCCTAACATCAAACAACACTAACCCCCTAACAACACAAACCACTAACACCCTAACAACAAACAACACTAACACCCTAACAACAAAAACCACTAAACCCCAACAAGAAACAACCTTAAACCCCTAACAACAAACAACCCTAAACCCCTAACATCAAACAACACTAACACCCTAACAACAAACAACTCTAACCCCCTAACAACAAACAACCCTAAACCCCTAACATCAAACAACACTAACACCCTAACAACAAAAACCACTAAACCCCAACAAGAAACAACCTTAAACCCCTAACAACAAACAACCCTAAACCCCTAACAACAAACAACACTAACACCCTAACAACAAACAACACTAACCCCCTAACAACAAACAACCCTAAACCCCTAACATCAAACAACACTAACCCCCTAACAACACAAACCACTAACACCCTAACAACAAACAACACTAACACCCTAACAACAAACAACTCTAACCCCCTAACAACAAACAACCCTAAACCCCTAACATCAAACAACACTAACCCCCTAACAAAACAAACCACTAACACCCTAACAACAAACAACACTAACACCCTAACAACAAAAACCACTAAACCCCAACAAGAAACAACCTTAAACACCTAACAACAAACAACCCTAAACCCCTAACATCAAACAACACTAACACCCTAACAACAAACAACTCTAACCCCCTAACAACAAACAACCCTAAACCCCTAACATCAAACAACACTAACCCCCTAACAACACAAACCACTAACACCCTAACAACAAACAACACTAACACCCTAACAACAAAAACCACTAAACCCCAACAAGAAACAACCTTAAACCCCTAACAACAAACAACCCTAAACCCCTAACAACAAACAACACTAACACCCTAACAACAAACAACTCAAACCCCCTAACAACAAACAACCCTAAACCCCTAACAACAAACAACACTAACACCCTAATAACAAACAACTCTAACCCCCTAACAACAAACAACCCTAAACCCCTAACATCAAACAACACTAACCCCCTAACAACACAAACCACTAACACCCTAACAACAAACAACACTAACACCCTAACAACAAAAACCACTAAACCCCAACAAGAAACAACCCTAAACCCCTAACAACAAACACTAACCCCCTAACAACAAACAACCCTAACCCCTGAAAACCATAAACACTAACCCACTAACAACAAACAACCCTAACCCACTAACAACAAACAACCCTAAACCCCTAACATCAAACAACACTAACCCCCTAACAACACAAACCACTAACACCGTAACAACAAACAACACTAACACCCTAACAACAAAAACCACTAAACCCCAACAAGAAACAACCTTAAACCCCTAACAACAAACAACCCTAAACCCCTAACAACAAACAACACTAACACCCTAACAACAAACAACCCTAACCCCCTAACAACAAACAACCCTAAACCCCTAACATCAAACAACACTAACCCCCTAACAACACAAACCACTAACACCCTAACAAGAAACAACACTAACACCCTAACAACAAACAACTCTAACCCCCTAACAACAAACAACCCTAAACCCCTAACATCAAACAACACTAACCCCCTAACAACACAAACCACTAACACCCTAACAACAAACAACACTAACACCCTAACAACAAAAACCACTAAACCCCAACAAGAAACAACCCTAAACCCCTAACAACAAACACTAACCCCCTAACAACAAACAACCCTAACCCCTGAAAACCATAAACACTAACCCACTAACAACAAACAACCCTAACCCACTAACAACAAACAACCCTAAACCCCTAACATCAAACAACACTAACCCCCTAACAACACAAACCACTAACACCGTAACAACAAACAACACTAACACCCTAACAACAAAAACCACTAAACCCCAACAAGAAACAACCTTAAACCCCTAACAACAAACAACCCTAAACCCCTAACAACAAACAACACTAACACCCTAACAACAAACAACCCTAACCCCCTAACAACAAACAACCCTAAACCCCTAACATCAAACAACACTAACCCCCTAACAACACAAACCACTAACACCCTAACAAGAAACAACACTAACACCCTAACAACAAACAACTCTAACCCCCTAACAACAAACAACCCTAAACCCCTAACATCAAACAACACTAACCCCCTAACAACACAAACCACTAACACCCTAACAACAAACAACACTAACACCCTAACAACAAAAACCACTAAACCCCAACAAGAAACAACCCTAAACCCCTAACAACAAACACTAACCCCCTAACAACAAACAACCCTAACCCCTGAAAACCATAAACACTAACCCACTAACAACAAACAACCCTAACCCACTAACAACAAACAACCCTAAACCCCTAACATCAAACAACACTAACCCCCTAACAACACAAACCACTAACACCCTAACAACAAACAACACTAACACCCTAACAACAAAAACCACTAAACCCCAACAAGAAACAACCTTAAACCCCTAACAACAAACAACCCTAAACCCCTAACATCAAACAACACTAACACCCTAACAACAAACAACTCTAACCCCCTAACAACAAACAACCCTAAACCCCTAACATCAAACAACACTAACACCCTAACAACAAAAACCACTAAACCCCAACAAGAAACAACCTTAAACCCCTAACAACAAACAACCCTAAACCCCTAACAACAAACAACACTAACACCCTAACAACAAACAACACTAACCCCCTAACAACAAACAACCCTAAACCCCTAACATCAAACAACACTAACCCCCTAACAACACAAACCACTAACACCCTAACAACAAACAACACTAACACCCTAACAACAAACAACTCTAACCCCCTAACAACAAACAACCCTAAACCCCTAACATCAAACAACACTAACCCCCTAACAAAACAAACCACTAACACCCTAACAACAAACAACACTAACACCCTAACAACAAAAACCACTAAACCCCAACAAGAAACAACCTTAAACACCTAACAACAAACAACCCTAAACCCCTAACATCAAACAACACTAACACCCTAACAACAAACAACTCTAACCCCCTAACAACAAACAACCCTAAACCCCTAACAACAAACAACACTAACACCCTAACAACACAAACCACTAACACCCAACAACAAACAACCCTAACACCCTAACAACAAAAACCACTAAACCCCAACAAGAAACAACCTTAAACCCCTAACAACAAACAACCCTAAACCCCTAACATCAAACAACACTAACACCCTAACAACAAACAACTCTAACCTCCTAACAACAAACAACCCTAAACCCCTAACAACAAACAACACTAACACCCTAACAACAAAAACCACTAAACCCCAACAAGAAACAACCTTAAACCCGTAACAACAAACAACCCTAAACCCCTAACAACAAACAACACTAACACCCTAACAACAAACAACTCCAACCCCCTAACAACAAACAACCCTAAACCCCTAACATCAAACAACACTAACCCCCTAACAACACAAACCACTAACACCCTAACAACAAACAACACTAACACCCTAACAACAAAAACCACTAAACCCCAACAAGAAACAACCTTAAACCCCTAACAACAAACAACCCTAAACCCCTAACAACAAACAACACTAACACCCTAACAACAAACAACCCTAACCCCCTAACAACAAACAACCCTAAACCCCTAACATCAAACAACACTAACCCCCTAACAACACAAACCACTAACACCCTAACAACAAACAACACTAACACCCTAACAACAAACAACTCTAACCCCGTAACAACAAACAACCCTAAACCCCTAACATCAAACAACACTAACCCCCTAACAACACAAACCACTAACACCCTAACAATAAACAACACTAACACCCTAACAACAAAAACCACTAAACCCCAACAAGAAACAACCTTAAACCCCTAACAACTAACAACCCTAAACCCCTAACAACAAACAACACTAACACCCTAACAACAAACAACTCTAACCCCCTAACAACAAACAACCCTAAACCCCTAACATCAAACAACACTAACCCCCTAACAACACAAACCACTAACACCCTAACAACAAACAACACTAACACCCTAACAACAAAAACCACTAAACCCCAACAAGAAACAACCTTAAACCCCTAACAACAAACAACCCTAAACCCCTAACAACAAACAACACTAACACCCTAACAACAAACAACTCAAACCCCCTAACAACAAACAACCCTAAACCCCTAACAACAAACAACACTAACACCCTAACAACAAACAACTCTAACCCCCTAACAACAAACAACCCTAAACCCCTAACATCAAACAACACTAACCCCCTAACAACACAAACCACTAACACCCTAACAACAAACAACACTAACACCCTAACAACAAAAACCACTAAACCCCAACAAGAAACAACCCTAAACCCCTAACAACAAACACTAACCCCCTAACAACAAACAACCCTAACCCCTGAAAACCATAAACACTAACCCACTAACAACAAACAACCCTAACCCACTAACAACAAACAACCCTAAACCCCTAACATCAAACAACACTAACCCCCTAACAACACAAACCACTAACACCGTAACAACAAACAACACTAACACCCTAACAACAAAAACCACTAAACCCCAACAAGAAACAACCTTAAACCCCTAACAACAAACAACCCTAAACCCCTAACAACAAACAACACTAACACCCTAACAACAAACAACCCTAACCCCCTAACAACAAACAACCCTAAACCCCTAACATCAAACAACACTAACCCCCTAACAACACAAACCACTAACACCCTAACAAGAAACAACACTAACACCCTAACAACAAACAACTCTAACCCCCTAACAACAAACAACCCTAAACCCCTAACATCAAACAACACTAACCCCCTAACAACACAAACCACTAACACCCTAACAATAAACAACACTAACACCCTAACAACAAAAACCACTAAACCCCAACAAGAAACAACCTTAAACCCCTAACAACTAACAACCCTAAACCCCTAACAACAAACAACACTAACACCCTAACAACAAACAACTCTAACCCCCTAACAACAAACAACCCTAAACCCCTAACATGAAACAACACTAACCCCCTAACAACACAAACCACTAACACTCTAACAACAAACAACACTAACACCCTAACAACAAAAACCACTAAACCCCAACAAGAAACAACCTTAAACCCCTAACAACAAACAACCCTAAACCCCTAACAACAAACAACACTAACACCCTAACAACAAACAACTCAAACCCCCTAACAACAAACAACCCTAAACCCCTAACAACAAACAACACTAACACCCTAACAACAAACAACTCTAACCCCCTAACAACAAACAACCCTAAACCCCTAACATCAAACAACACTAACCCCCTAACAACACAAACCACTAACACCCTAACAACAAACAACACTAACACCCTAACAACAAAAACCACTAAACCCCAACAAGAAACAACCTTAAACCCCTAACAACAAACAACCCTAAACCCCTAACAACAAACAACACTAACACCCTAACAACAAACAACTCAAACCCCCTAACAACAAACAACCCTAAACCCCTAACAACAAACAACACTAACACCCTAACAACAAACAACTCTAACCCCCTAACAACAAACAACCCTAAACCCCTAACATCAAACAACACTAACCCCCTAACAACACAAACCACTAACACCCTAACAACAAACAACACTAACACCCTAACAACAAAAACCACTAAACCCCAACAAGAAACAACCTTAAACCCCTAACAACAAACAACCCTAAACCCCTAACATCAAACAACACTAACACCCTAACAACAAACATCTCTAACCCCCTAACAACAAACAACCCTAAACCCCTAACATCAAACAACACTAACACCCTAACAACAAAAACCACTAAACCCCAACAAGAAACAACCTTAAACCCCTAACAACAAACAACCCTAAACGCCTAACAACAAACAACACTATCACCCTAACAACAAACAACCCTAACCCCCTAACAACAAACAACCCTAAACCCCTAACATCAAACAACACTAACCCCCTAACAACACAAACCACTAACACCCTAACAAGAAACAACACTAACACCCTAACAACAAACAACTCTAACCCCCTAACAACAAACAACCCTAAACCCCTAACATCAAACAACACTAACCCCCTAACAAAACAAACCACTAACACCCTAACAACAAACAACACTAACACCCTAACAACAAAAACCACTAAACCCCAACAAGGAACAACCTTAAACCCCTAACAACAAACAACCCTAAACCCCTAACATCAAACAACACTAACACCCTAACAACAAACAACACTAACCCCCTAACAACAAACAACCCTAAACCCCTAACAACAAACAACACTAACACCCTAACAACACAAACCACTAACACCCAACAACAAACAACCCTAACACCCTAACAACAAAAACCACTAAACCCCAACAAGAAAAAACCTTAAACCCCTAACAACAAACAACCCTAAACCCCTAACAACAAACAACACTAACACCCTAACAACAAACAACTCTAACCCCCTAACAACAAACAACCCTAAACCCCTAACATCAAACAACACTAACCCCCTAACAACCCAAACCACTAACACCCTAACAACAAACAACACTAACACCCTAACAACAAAAACCACTAAACCCCAACAAGAAACAACCTTAAACACCTAACAACAAACAACCCTAAACCCCTAACAACAAACAACACTAACACCCTAACAACAAACTCTAACCCCCTAACAACAAACAACCCTAAACCCCTACCATCAAACAACACTAACCCCCCAACAACACAAACCACTAACACGCTAACAACAAACAACACTAACACCCTAACAACAAAAACCACTAAACCCCAACAAGAAACAACCTTAAACCCCTAACAACAAACAACCCTAAACCCCTAACAACAAACAACACTAACACCCTAACAACACAAACCACTAACACCCTAACAACAAACAACACTAACACCCTAACAACAAAAACCACTAAACCCCAACAAGAAACAACCTTAAAACCCTAACAACAAACAACCCTAAACCCCTAACAACAAACAACACTAACACCCTAACAACAAACAACTCTAACCCCCTAACAACAAACAACCCTAAACCCCTAACATCAAACAACACTAACCCCCTAACAACAGAAACCACTAACACCCTAACAATAAACAACACTAACACCCTAACAACAAAAACCACTAAACCCCAACAAGAAACAACCTTAAACCCCTAACAACTAACAACCCTAAACCCCTAACAACAAACAACACTAACACCCTAACAACAAACAACTCTAACCCCCTAACAACAAACAACCCTAAACCCCTAACATCAAACAACACTAACCCCCTAACAACACAAACCACTAACACCCTAACAACAAACAACACTAACACCCTAACAACAAAAACCACTAAACCCCAACAAGAAACAACCTTAAACCCCTAACAACAAACAACCCTAAACCCCTAACAACAAACAACACTAACACCCTAACAACAAACAACTCAAACCCCCTAACAACAAACAACCCTAAACCCCTAACAACAAACAACACTAACACCCTAACAACAAACAACTCTAACCCCCTAACAACAAACAACCCTAAACCCCTAACATCAAACAACACTAACCCCCTAACAACACAAACCACTAACACCCTAACAACAAACAACACTAACACCCTAACAACAAAAACCACTAAACCCCAACAAGAAACAACCCTAAACCCCTAACAACAAACACTAACCCCCTAACAACAAACAACCCTAACCCCTGAAAACCATAAACACTAACCCACTAACAACAAACAACCCTAACCCACTAACAACAAACAACCCTAAACCCCTAACATCAAACAACACTAACCCCCTAACAACACAAACTACTAACACCCTAACAACAAACAACACTAACACCCTAACAACAAAAACCACTAAACCCCAACAAGAAACAACCTTAAACCCCTAACAACAAACAACCCTAAACCCCTAACATCAAACAACACTAACACCCTAACAACAAACAACTCTAACCCCCTAACAACAAACAACCCTAAACCCCTAACATCAAACAACACTAACACCCTAACAACAAAAACCACTAAACCCCAACAAGAAACAACATTAAACCCCTAACAACAAACAACCCTAAACCCCTAACAACAAACAACACTAACACCCTAACAACAAACAACCCTAACCCCCTAACAACAAACAACCCTAAACCCCTAACATCAAACAACACTAACCCCCTAACAACACAAACCACTAACACCCTAACAAGAAACAACACTAACACCCTAACAACAAACAACTCTAACCCCCTAACAACAAACAACCCTAAACCCCTAACATCAAACAACACTAACCCCCTAACAAAACAAACCACTAACACCCTAACAACAAACAACACTAACACCCTAACAACAAAAACCACTAAACCCCAACAAGAAACAGCCTTAAACCCCTAACAACAAACAACCCTAAACCCCTAACATCAAACAACACTAACACCCTAACAACAAACAACTCTAACCCCCTAACAACAAACAACCCTAAACCCCTAACAACAAACAACACTAACACCCTAACAACACAAACCACTAACACCCAACAACAAACAACCCTAACACCCTAACAACAAAAAACACTAAACCCCAACAAGAAACAACCTTAAACCCCTAACAACAAACAACCCTAAACCCCTAACAACAAACAACACTAACACCCTAACAACAAACAACTCAAACCCCCTAACAACAAACAACCCTAAACCCCTAACAACAAACAACACTAACACCCTAACAACAAACAACTCTAACCCCCTAACAACAAACAACCCTAAACCCCTAACAACAAACAACACTAACACCCTAACAACAAACAACCCTAACCCACTAACAACAAACAACCCTAACCCACTAACAACAAAAACCACTAAACCCCAACAAGAAGCAACCCTAAACCCCTAACAACAAACACTAACCCCCTAACAAAAAACAACACTAAACCCCTAACAAGAAACTACCCTAACCCCGTAACAAAAACAACACTAACCCCGTAACAAGAAACAACCCTAACCCCCTAACAACAAAGAACACTAACACCCTAACAACAAACAACCCTAAACCCCTAACATCAAAGAATACTAACACCCTAACAACAAACAACCGTAACCCCCTAACAACAAACACTAACCCCCAAACAACAAACAACCCTAACCCCTGAAAACCAAAAACACTAACCCACTAACAACAAACAACCCTAACCCACTAACAACAAACAACCCTAAACCCTAACATCAAACAACACTAACCCCCTAACAACACAAACCACTAACACCCTAACAACAAACAACACTAACACCCTAAAAACAAAAACCACTAAACCCCAACAAGAAACAACCTTAAACCCCTAACAACAAACAACCCTAAACCCCTAACAACAAACAACATTAACACCCTAACAACAAACAACGCTAACCCCCTAACAACAAACAACCCTAAACCCCTAACATCAAACAACACTAACCCCCTAACAACACAAACCACTAACACCCTAACAACAAACAACACTAACACCCTAACAACAAAAACCACTAAACCCCAACAAGAAACAACCTTAAACCCCTAACAACAAACAACCCTAAACCCCTAACAACAAACAGCACTAACACCCTAACAACAAACAACTCTAACCCCCTAACAACAAACAACCCTAAACCCCTAACATCAAACAGCACAAACCCCCTAACAACACAAACCACTAACACCCTAACAACAAACAACACTAACACCCTAACAACAAAAACTACTAAACCCCAACAAGAAACAACCTTAAACCCCTAACAACAAACAACCCTAACCCCTGAAAACCAAAAACACTAACCCACTAACAACAAACAACCCTAACCCACTAACAACAAAAAACCCTAAACCCCTAACATCAAACAACACTAACCCCCTAACAACACAAACCACTAACACCCTAACAACAAACAACACTAACACCCTAACAACAAAAACCACTAAACCCCAACAAGAAACAACCTTAAACCCCTAACAACAAACAACCCTAAACCCCTAACAACAAACAACACTAACACCCTAACAACAAACAACTCTAACCCCCTAACAACAAACAACCCTAAACCCCTAACATCAAACAACACTAACCCCCTAACAACACAAACCACTAACACCCTAACAACAAACAACCCTAACCCCCTAACAACAAACAACCCTAAACCCCTAACATCAAACAACACTAACACCCTAACAACACAAACCACTAACACCCTAACAACAAACAACCCTAACCCCCAACAACAAACACTAACCCCCAAACAACAAACAACCCTAACCCCTGAAAACCAAAAACACTAACCCACTAACAACAAACAACCCTACCCACTAACAACAAACAACCCTAAACCCCTAACATCAAACAACACTAACCCCCTAACAACACAAACCACTAACACCCTAACAACAAACAACACTAACACCCTAACAACAAAAACCACTAAACCCCAACAAGAAACAACCTTAAACCCCTAACAACAAACAACCCTAAACCCCTAACATCAAACAACACTAACACCCTAACAACAAACAACTCTAACCCCCTAACAACAAACAACCCTAAACCCCTAACATCAAAAAACACTAACACCCTAACAACAAAAACCACTAAACCCCAACAAGAACAAACCTTAAACCCCTAACAACAAACAACCCTAAACCCCTAACAACAAACAACACTAACACCCTAACAACAAACAACTCTAACCCCCTAACAACAAACAAACCTAAACCCCTAACATCAAACAACACTAACCCCCTAACAACACAAACCACTAACACCCTAACAACAAACAACACTAACACCCTAACAACAAACACCACTAAACCCCAACAAGAAACAACCTTAAACCCCTAACAACAAACAACCCTAAACCCCTAACAACAAACAACACTAACACCCTACCAACAAACAACTCTAACCCCCTAACAACAAACAACCCTAAACCCCTAACATCAAACAACACTAACCCCCTAACAACACAAACCACTAACACCCTAACAACAAACAACACTAACACCCTAACAACAAACACCACTAAACCCCAACAAGAAACAACCTTAAACCCCTAACAACAAACAACCCTAAACCCCTAACAACAAACAACACTAACACCCTAACAACAAACAACTCTAACCCCCTAACAACAAACAACCCTAAACCCCTAACATCAAACAACACTAACCCCCTAACAACACAAACCACTAACACCCTAACAACAAACAACACTAACACCCTAACAACAAAAACCACTAAACCCCAACAAGAAACAACCTTAAACCCCTAACAACAAACAACCCTATACCCCTAACAACAAACAACACTAACACCCTAACAACAAACAACTCAAACCCCCTAACAACAAACAACCCTAAACCCCTAACAACAAACAACACTAACACCCTAACAACAAACACCTCTAACCCCCTAACAACAAACAACCCTAAACCCCTAACATCAAACAACACTAACCCCCTAACAACACAAACCACTAACACCCTAACAACAAACAACACTAACACCCTAACAACAAAAACCACTAAACCCCAACAAGAAACAACCCTAAACCCCTAACAACAAACACTAACCCCCTAACAACAAACAACCCTAACCCCTGAAAACCATAAACACTAACCCACTAACAACAAACAACCCTAACCCACTAACAACAAACAACCCTAAACCCCTAACATCAAACAACACTAACCCCCTAACAACACAAACCACTAACACCCTAACAACAAACAACACTAACACCCTAACAACAAAAACCACTAAACCCCAACAAGAAACAACCTTAAACCCCTAACAACAAACAACCCTAAACCCCTAACATCAAACAACACTAACACCCTAACAACAAACAACTCTAACCCCCTAACAACAAACAACCCTAAACCCCTAACATCAAACAACACTAACACCCTAACAACAAAAACCACTAAACCCCAACAAGAAACAACCTTAAACCCCTAACAACAAACAACCCTAAAACCCTAACAACAAACAACACTAACACCCTAACAACAAACAACACTAACCCCCTAACAACAAACAACCCTAAACCCCTAACATCAAACAACACTAACCCCCTAACAACACAAACCACTAAAACCCTAACAACAAACAACACTAACACCCTAACAACAAACAACTCTAACCCCCTAACAACAAACAACCCTAAACCCCTAACATCAAACAACACTAACCCCCTAACAAAACAAACCACTAACACCCTAACAACAAACAACACTAACACCCTAACAACAAAAACCACTAAACCCCAACAAGAAACAACCTTAAACACCTAACAACAAACAACCCTAAACCCCTAACATCAAACAACACTAACACCCTAACAACAAACAACTCTAACCCCCTAACAACAAACAACCCTAAACCCCTAACAACAAACAACACTAACACCCTAACAACACAAACCACTAACACCCAACAACAAACAACCCTAACACCCTAACAACAAAAACCACTAAACCCCAACAAGAAACAACCTTAAACCCCTAACAACAAACAACCCTAAACCCCTAACATCAAACAACACTAACACCCTAACAACAAACAACTCTAACCCCCTAACAACAAACAACCCTAAACCCCTAACAACAAACAACACTAACACCCTATCAACAAAAACCACTAAACCCCAACAAGAAACAACCTTAAACCCGTAACAACAAACAACCCTAAACACCTAACAACAAACAACACTAACACCCTAACAACAAACAACTCCAACCCCCTAACAACAAACAACCCTAAACCCCTAACATCAAACAACACTAACCCCCTAACAACACAAACCACTAACACCCTAACAACAAACAACACTAACACCCTAACAACAAAAACCACTAAACCCCAACAAGAAACAACCTTAAACCCCTAACAACAAACAACCCTAAACCCCTAACAACAAACAACACTAACACCCTAACAACAAACAACTCTAACCCCCTAACAACAAACAACCCTAAACCCCTAACATCAAACAACACTAACCCCCTAACAACACAAACCACTAACACCCTAACAATAAACAACACTAACACCCTAACAACAAAAACCACTAAACCCCAACAAGAAACAACCTTAACCCCTAACAACTAACAACCCTAAACCCCTAACAACAAACAACACTAACACCCTAACAACAAACAACTCTAACCCCCTAACAACAAACAACCCTAAACCCCTAACATCAAACAACACTAACCCCCTAACAACACAAACCACTAACACCCTAACAACAAACAACACTAACACCCTAACAACAAAAACCACTAAACCCCAACAAGAAACAACCTTAAACCCCTAACAACAAACAACCCTAAACCCCTAACAACAAACAACACTAACACCCTAACAACAAACAACTCAAACCCCCTAACAACAAACAACCCTAAAGCCCTAACAACAAACAACACTAACACCCTAACAACAAACAACTCTAACCCCCTAACAACAAACAACCCTAAACCCCTAACATCAAACAACACTAACCCCCTAACAACACAAACCACTAACACCCTAACAACAAACAACACTAACACCCTAACAACAAAAACCACTAAACCCCAACAAGAAACAACCCTAAACCCCTAACAACAAACACTAACCCCCTAACAACAAACAACCCTAACCCCTGAAAACCATAAACACTAACCCACTAACAACAAACAACCCTAACCCACTAACAACAAACAACCCTAAACCCCTAACATCAAACAACACTAACCCCCTAACAACACAAACCACTAACACCCTAACAACAAACAACACTAACACCCTAACAACAAAAACCACTAAACCCCAACAAGATACAACCTTAAACCCCTAACAACAAACAACCCTAAACCCCTAACATCAAACAACACTAACACCCTAACAACAAACAACTCTAACCCCCTAACAACAAACAACCCTAAACCCCTAACATCAAACAACACTAACACCCTAACAACAAAAACCACTAAACCCCAACAAGAAACAACCTTAAACCCCTAACAACAAACAACCCTAAACCCCTAACAACAAACAACACTAACACCCTAACAAGAAACAACCCTAACCCCCTAACAACAAACAACCCTAAACCCCTAACATCAAACAACACTAACCCCCTAACAACACAAACCACTAACACCCTAACAAGAAACAACACTAACACCCTAACAACAAACAACTCTAACCCCCTAACAACAAACAACCCTAAACCCCTAACATCAAACAACACTAACCCCCTAACAAAACAAACCACTAACACCCTAACAACAAACAACACTAACACCCTAACAACAAAAACCACTAAACCCCAACAAGAAACAACCTTAAACCCCTAACAACAAACAACCCTAAACCCCTAACATCAAACAACACTAACACCCTAACAACAAACAACTCTAACCCCCTAACAACAAACAACCCTAAACCCCTAACAACAAACAACACTAACACCCTAACAACACAAACCACTAACACCCAACAACAAACAACCCTAACACCCTAACAACAAAAACCACTAAACCCCAACAAGAAACAACCTTAAACCCCTAACAACAAACAACCCTAAACCCCTAACATCAAACAACACTAACACCCTAACAACAAACAACTCTAACCCCCTAACAACAAACAACCCTAAACCCCTAACAACAAACAACACTAACACCCTAACAACAAAAACCACTAAACCCCAACAAGAAACAACCTTAAACCCGTAACAACAAACAACCCTAAACCCCTAACAACAAACAACACTAACACCCTAACAACAAACAACTCTAACCCCCTAACAACAAACAACCCTAAACCCCTAACATCAAACAACACTAACCCCCTAACAACACAAACCACTGACACCCTAACAACAAACAACACTAACACCCTAACAACAAAAACCACTAAACCCCAACAAGAAACAACCTTAAACCCCTAACAACAAACAACCCTAAACCCCTAACAACAAACAACACTAACACCCTAACAACAAACAACTCTAACCCCCTAACAACAAACAACCCTAAACCCCTAACATCAAACAACACTAACCCCCTAACAACACAAACCACTAACACCCTAACAACAAACAACACTAACACCCTAACAACAAAAACCACTAAACCCCAACAAGAAACAACCTTAAACCCCTAACAACAAACAACCCTAAACCCCTAACAACAAACAACACTAACACCCTAACAACAAACTCTAACCCCCTAACAACAAACAACCCTAAACCCCTACCATCAAACAACACTAACCCCCCAACAACACAAACCACTAACACGCTAACAACAAACAACACTAACACCCTAACAACAAAAACCACTAAACCCCAACAAGAAACAACCTTAAATCCCTAACAACAAACAACCCTAAACCCCTAACAACAAACAACACTAACACCCTAACAACACAAACCACTAACACCCTAACAACAAACAACACTAACACCCTAACAACAAAAACCACTAAACCCCAACAAGAATCAACATTAAACCCCTAACAACAAACAACCCTAAACCCCTAACAACAAACAACACTAACACCCTAACAACAAACAACTCTAACCCCCTAACAACAAACAACCCTAAACCCCTAACATCAAACAACACTAACCCCCTAACAACACAAACCACTAACACCCTAACAATAAACAACACTAACACCCTAACAACAAAAACCACTAAACCCCAACAAGAAACAACCTTAAACCCCTAACAACTAACAACCCTAAACCCCTAACAACAAACAACACTAACACCCTAACAACAAACAACTCTAACCCCCTAACAACAAACAACCCTAAACCCCTAACATCAAACAACACTAACCCCCTAACAACACAAACCACTAACACCCTAACAACAAACAACACTAACACCGTAACAACAAAAACCACTAAACCCCAACAAGAAACAACCTTAAACCCCTAACAACAAACAACCCTAAACCCCTAACAACAAACAACACTAACACCCTAACAACAAACAACTCAAACCCCCTAACAACAAACAACCCTAAACCCCTAACAACAAACAACACTAACACCCTAACAACAAACAACTCTAACCCCCTAACAACAAACAACCCTAAACCCCTAACATCAAACAACACTAACCCCCTAACAACACAAACCACTAACACCCTAACAACAAACAACACTAACACCCTAACAACAAAAACCACTAAACCCCAACAAGAAACAACCCTAAACCCCTAACAACAAACACTAACCCCCTAACAACAAACAACCCTAACCCCTGAAAACCATAAACACTAACCCACTAACAACAAACAACCCTAACCCACTAACAACAAACAACCCTAAACCCCTAACATCAAACAACACTAACCCCCTAACAACACAAACCACTAACACCCTAACAACAAACAACACTAACACCCTAACAACAAAAACCACTAAACCCCAACAAGAAACAACCTTAAACCCCTAACAACAAACAACCCTAAACCCCTAAAATCAAACAACACTAACACCCTAACAACAAACAACTCTAACCCCCTAACAACAAACAACCCTAAACCCCTAACATCAAACAACACTAACACCCTAACAACAAAAACCACTAAACCCCAACAAGAAACAACCTTAAACCCCTAACAACAAACAACCCTAAACCCCTAACAACAAACAACACTAACACCCTAACAACAAACAACCCTAACCCCCTAACAACAAACAACCCTAAACCCCTAACATCAAACAACACTAACCCCCTAACAACACAAACCACTAACACCCTAACAAGAAACAACACTAACACCGTAACAACAAACAACTCTAACCCCCTAACAACAAACAACCCTAAACCCCTAACATCAAACAACACTAACCCCCTAACAAAACAAACCACTAACACCCTAACAACAAACAACACTAACACCCTAACAACAAAAACCACTAAACCCCAACAAGAAAGAACCTTAAACCCCTAACAACAAACAACCCTAAACCCCTAACATCAAACAACACTAACACCCTAACAACAAACAACTCTAACCCCCTAACAACAAACAACCCTAAACCCCTAACAACAAACAACACTAACACCCTAACAACACAAACCACTAACACCCAACAACAAACAACCCTAACACCCTAACAAAAAAAACCACTAAACCCGAACAAGAAACAACTTTAAACCCCTAACAACAAACAACCCTAAACCCCTAACATCAAACAACACTAACACCCTAACAACAAACAACTCTAACCCCCTAACAACAAACAACCCTAAACCCCTAACAACAAACAACACTAACACCCTAACAACAAAAACCACTAAACCCCAACAAGAAACAACCTTAAACCCGTAACAACAAACAACCCTAAACCCCTAACAACAAACAACACTAACACCCTAACAACAAACAACTCTAACCCCCTAACAACAAACAACCCTAAACCCCTAACATCAAACAACACTAACCCCCTAACAACACAAACCACTAACACCCTAACAACAAACAACACTAACACCCTAACAACAAAAACCAATAAACCCCAACAAGAAACAACCTTAAACCCCTAACAACAAACAACCCTAAACCCCTAACAACAAACAGCACTAACACCCTAACAACAAACAACTCTAACCCCCTAACAACAAACAACCCTAAACCCCTAACATCAAACAACACTAACCCCCTAACAACACAAACCACTAACACCCTAACAACAAACAACACTAACACCCTAACAACAAAAACCACTAAACCCCAACAAGAAACAACCTTAAACCCCTAACAACAAACAACCCTAAACCCCTAACAACAAACAACACTAACACCCTAACAACAAACTCTAACCCCCTAACAACAAACAACCCTAAACCCCTACCATCAAACAACACTAACCCCCCAACAACACAAACCACTAACACGCTAACAACAAACAACACTAACACCCTAACAACAAAAACCACTAAACCCCAACAAGAAACAACCTTAAACCCCTAACAACAAACAACCCTAAACCCCTAACAACAAACAACACTAACACCCTAACAACACAAACCACTAACACCCTAACAACAAACAACACTAACACCCTAACAACAAAAACCACTAAACCCCAACAAGAATCAACCTTAAACCCCTAACAACAAACAACCCTAAACCCCTAACAACAAACAACACTAACACCCTAACAACAAACAACTCTAACCCCCTAACAACAAACAACCCTAAACCCCTAACATGAAACAACACTAACCCCCTAACAACACAAACCACTAACACCCTAACAACAAACAACCCTAACCCCCTAACAACAAACAACCCTAAACCCCTAACATCAAACAACACTAACACCCTAACAACAAACAACACTAACACCCTAACAACAAACAACCCTAACCCCCAACAACAAACACTAACCCCCAAACAACAAACAACCCTAACCCCTGAAAACCAAAAACACTAACCCACTAACAACAAACAACCCTACCCACTAACAACAAACAACCCTAAACCCCTAACATCAAACAACACTAACCCCCTAACAACACAAACCACTAACACCCTAACAACAAACAACACTAACACCCTAACAACAAAAACCACTAAACCCCAACAAGAAACAACCTTAAACCCCTAACAACAAACAACCCTAAACCCCTAACATCAAACAACACTAACACCCTAACAACAAACAACTCTAACCCCCTAACAACAAACAACCCTAAACCCCTAACATCAAACAACACTAACCCCCTAACAACACAAACCACTAACACCCTAACAACAAACAACCCTAACCCCCTAACATCAAAGAACACTAACATCCTAACAACAAAAACCACTAAACCCCAACAAGAAACAACCTTAAACCCCTAACAACAAACAACCCTAAACCCCTAACAACAAACAACACTAACACCCTACCAACAAACAACTCTAACCCCCTAACAACAAACAACCCTAAACCCCTAACATCAAACAACACTAACCCCCTAACAACACAAACCACTAACACCCTAACAACAAACAACACTAACCCCCTAACAACACGAACCACTAACACCCTAACAACAAAGAACACTAACACCCTAACAACAAAAACCACTAAACCCCAACAAGAAACAACCTTAAACCCCTAACAACAAACAACCCTAAACCCCTAACAACAAACAACACTAACACCCTACCAACAAACAACTCTAACCCCCTAACAACAAACAACCCTAAACCCCTAACATCAAACAACACTAACCCCCTAACAACACAAACCACTAACACCCTAACAACAAACAACACTAACACCCTAACAACAAACACCACTAAACCCCAACAAGAAACAACCTTAAACCCCTAACAACAAACAACCCTAAACCCCTAACAACAAACAACACTAACACCCTAACAACAAACAACTCTAACCCCCTAACAACAAACAACCCTAAACCCCTAACATCAAACAACACTAACTCCCTAACAACACAAACCACTAACACCCTAACAACAAACAACACTAACACCCTAACAACAAAAACCACTAAACCCCAACAAGAAACAACCTTAAACCCCTAACAACTAACAACCCTAAACCCCTAACAACAAACAACACTAACACCCTAACAACAAACAACTCTAACCCCCTAACAACAAACAACCGTAAACCCCTAACATCAAACAACACTAACCCCCTAACAACACAAACCACTAACACCCTAACAACAAACAACACTAACACCCTAACAACAAAAACCACTAAACCCCAACAAGAAACAACCTTAAACCCCTAACAACAAACAACCCTAAACCCCTAACAAGAAACAACACTAACACCCTAACAACAAACAACTCAAACCCCCTAACAACAAACAACCCTAAACCCCTAACAACAAACAACACTAACACCCTAACAACAAACAACTCTAACCCCCTAACAACAAACAACCCTAAACCCCTAACATCAAACAACACTAACCCCCTAACAACACAAACCACTAACACCCTAACAACAAACAACACTAACACCCTAACAACAAAAACCACTAAACCCCAACAAGAAACAACCCTAAACCCCTAACAACAAACACTAACCCCCTAACAACAAACAACCCTAACCCCTGAAAACCATAAACACTAACCCACTAACAACAAACAACCCTAACCCACTAACAACAAACAACCCTAAACCCCTAACATCAAACAACACTAACCCCCTAACAACACAAACCACTAACACCCTAACAACAAACAACACTAACACCCTAACAACAAAAACCACTAAACCCCAACAAGAAACAACCTTAAACCCCTAACAACAAACAACCCTAAACCCCTAACATCAAACAACACTAACACCCTAACACCAAACAACTCTAACCCCCTAACAACAAACAACCCTAAACCCCTAACATCAAACAACACTAACACCCTAACAACAAAAACCACTAAACCCCAACAAGAAACAACCTTAAACCCCTAACAACAAACAACCCTAAACCCCTAACAACAAACAACACTAACACCCTAACAACAAACAACCCTAACCCCCTAACAACAAACAACCCTAAACCCCTAACATCAAACAACACTAACCCCCTAACAACACAAACCACTAACACCCTAACAACAAACAACACTAACACCCTAACAACAAACAACTCTAACCCCCTAACAACAAACAACCCTAAACCCCTAACATCAAACAACACTAACCCCCTAACAAAACAAACCACTAACACCCAAACAAACAACACTAACACCCTAACAACAAAAACCACTAAACCCCAACAAGAAACAACCTTAAACCCCTAACAACAAACAACCCTAAACCCCTAACATCAAACAACACTAACACCCTAACAACAAACAACTCTAACCCCCTAACAACAAACAACCCTAAACCCCTAACAACAAACAACACTAACACCCTAACAACACAAACCACTAACACCCAACAACAAACAACCCTAACACCCTAACAACAAAAACCACTAAACCCCAACAAGAAACAACCTTAAACCCCTAACAACAAACAACCCTAAACCCCTAACATCAAACAACACTAACACCCTAACAACAAACAACTCTAACCCCCTAACAACAAACAACCCTAAACCCCTAACAACAAACAACACTAACACCCTAACAACACAAACCACTAACACCCAACAACAAACAACCCTAACACCCTAACAACAAAAACCACTAAACCCCAACAAGAAACAACCTTAAACCCCTAACAACAAACAACCCTAAACCCCTAACATCAAACAACACTAACACCCTAACAACAAACAACTCTAACCCCCTAACAACAAACAACCCTAAACCCCTAACAACAAACAACACTAACACCCTAACAACAAACAACTCTAACCCCCTAACAACAAACAACCCTAAACCCCTAACATCAAACAACACTAACCCCCTAACAACACAAACCACTAACACCCTAACAACAAACAACACTAACACCCTAACAAGAAAAACCACTAAACCCCAACAAGAAACAACCTTAAACCCCTAACAACAAACAACCCTAAACCCCTAACAACAAACAACACTAACACCCTAACAACAAACAACTCTAACCCCCTAACAACAAACAACCCTAAACCCCTAACATCAAACAACACTAACCCCCTAACAACACAAACCACTAACACCCTAACAACAAAAACCACTAAACCCCAACAAGAAACAACCTTAAACCCCTAACAACAAACAACCCTAAACCCCTAACATCAAACAACACTAACACCCTAGCAACAAACAACTCTAACCCCCTAACAACAAACAACCCTAAACCCCTAACAACAAACAACACTAACACCCTAACAACAAACAACCCTAACCCACTAACAACAAACAACCCTAACCCACTAACAACAAAAACCACTAAACCCCAACAAGAAACAACCCTAAACCCCTAACAACAAACACTAACCCCCTAACAAAAAACAACACTAAACCCCTAACAAGAAACTACCCTAACCCCGTAACAACAAACAACACTAACCCCGTAACAAGAAACAACCCTAACCCCCGAACAACAAAGAACACTAACACCCTAACAACAAACAACCCTAAACCCCTAACATCAAAGAACACTAACACCCTAACAACAAACAACCGTAACCCCCTAACAACAAACACTAACCCCCAAACAACAAACAACCCTAACCCCTGAAAACCAAAAACACTAACCCACTAACAACAAACAACCCTAACCCACTAACAACAAACAACCCTAAACCCTAACATCAAACAACACTAACCCCCTAACAACACAAACCACTAACACCCTAACAACAAACAACACTAACACCCTAACAACAAAAACCACTAAACCCCAACAAGAAACAACCTTAAACCCCTAACAACAAACAACCCTAAACCCCTAACAACAAACAACACTAACACCCTAACAACAAACAACGCTAACCCCCTAACAACAAACAACCCTAAACCCCTAACATCAAACAACACTAACCCCCTAACAACACAAACCACTAACACCCTAACAACAAACAACACTAACACCCTAACAACAAAAACCACTAAACCCCAACAAGAAACAACCTTAAACCCCTAACAACAAACAACCCTAAACCCCTAACAACAAACAGCACTAACACCCTAGCATCAAACAACTCTAACCCCCTAACAACAAACAACCCTAAACCCCTAACATCAAACAACACATACCCCCTAACAACACAAACCACTAACACCCTAACAACAAACAACACTAACACCCTAACAACAAAAACCACTAAACCCCAACAAGAAACAACCTTAAACCCCTAACAACAAACAACCCTAACCCCTGAAAACCAAAAACACTAACCCACTAACAACAAACAACCCTAACCCACTAACAACAAAAAACCCTAAACCCCTAACATCAAACAACACTAACCCCCTAACAACACAAACCACTAACACCCTAACAACAAACAACACTAACACCCTAACAACAAAAAGCACTAAACCCCAACAAGAAACAACCTTAAACCCCTAACAACAAACAACCCTAAACCCCTAACAACAAACAACACTAACACCCTAACAACAAACAACTCTAACCCCCTAACAACAAACAACCCTAAACCCCTAATATCAAACAACACTAACCCCCTAACAACACAAACCACTAACACCCTAACAACAAAAACCCTAATCCCCTAACAACAAACAACCCTAAACCCCTAACATCAAACAACACTAACACCCTAACAACACAAACCACTAACACCGTAACAACAAACAACCCTAACCCCCAACAACAAACACTAACCCCCAAACAACAAACAACCCTAACCCCTGAAAACCAAAAACACTAACCCACTAACAACAAACAACCCTACCCACTAACAACAAACAACCCTAAACCCCTAACATCAAACAACACTAACCCCCTAACAACACAAACCACTAACACCCTAACAACAAACAACACTAACACCCTAACAACAAAAACCACTAAACCCCAACAAGAAACAACGTTAAACCCGTAACAACAAACAACCCTAAACCCCTAACATCAAACAACACTAACACCCTAACAACAAACAACTCTAACCCCCTAACAACAAACAACCCTAAACCCCTAACATCAAACAACACTAACACCCTAACAACAAAAACCACTAAACCCCAACAAGAAACAACCTTAAACCCCTAACAACAAACAACCCTAAACCCCTAACAACAAACAACACTAACACCCTAACAACAAACAACTCTAACCCCCTAACAACAAACAACCCTAAACCCCTAACATCAAACAACACTAACCCCCTAACAACACAAACCACTAACACCCTAACAACAAACAACACTAACACCCTAACAACAAAAACCACTAAACCCCAACAAGAAACAACCTTAAACCCCTAACAACAAACAACCCTAAACCCCTAACAACAAACAACACTAACACCCTACCAACAAACAACTCTAACCCCCTATCAACAAACAACCCTAAACCCCTAACATCAAACAACACTAACCCCCTAACAACACAAACCACTAACACCCTAACAACAAACAACACTAACACCCTAACAACAAAAACCACTAAACCCCAACAAGAAACAACCCTAAACCCCTAACAACAAACACTAACCCCCTAACAACAAACAACCCTAACCCCTGAAAACCATAAACACTAACCCACTAACAACAAACAACCCTAACCCACTAACAACAAACAACCCTAAACCCCTAACATCAAACAACACTAACCCCCTAACAACACAAACCACTAACACCCTAACAACAAACAACACTAACACCCTAACAACAAAAACCACTAAACCCCAACAAGAAACAACCTTAAACCCCTAACAACAAACAACCCTAAACCCCTAACATCAAACAACACTAACACCCTAACAACAAACAACTCTAACCCCCTAACAACAAACAACCCTAAACCCCTAACATCAAACAACACTAACCCCCTAACAACACAAACCACTAACACCCTAACAACAAACAACACTAACACCCTAACAACAAAAACCACTAAACCCCAACAAGAAACAACCTTAAACCCCTAACAACAAACAACCCTAAACCCCTAACAAGAAACAACACTAACACCCTAACAACAAACAACTCAAACCCCCTAACAACAAACAACCCTAAACCCCTAACAACAAACAACACTAACACCCTAACAACAAACAACTCTAACCCCCTAACAACAAACAACCCTAAACCCCTAACATCAAACAACACTAACCCCCTAACAACACAAACCACTAACACCCTAACAACAAACAACACTAACACCCTAACAACAAAAACCACTAAACCCCAACAAGAAACAACCCTAAACCCCTAACAACAAACACTAACCCCCTAACAACAAACAACCCTAACCCCTGAAAACCATAAACACTAACCCACTAACAACAAACAACCCTAACCCACTAACAACAAACAACCCTAAACCCCTAACATCAAACAACACTAACCCCCTAACAACACAAACCACTAACACCCTAACAACAAACAACACTAACACCCTAACAACAAAAACCACTAAACCCCAACAAGAAACAACCTTAAACCCCTAACAACAAACAACCCTAAACCCCTAACATCAAACAACACTAACACCCTAACAACAAACAACTCTAACCCCCTAACAACAAACAACCCTAAACCCCTAACATCAAACAACACTAACACCCTAACAACAAAAACCACTAAACCCCAACAAGAAACAACCTGAAACCCCTAACAACAAACAACCCTAAACCCCTAACAACAAACAACACTAACACCCTAACAACAAACAACCCTAACCCCCTAACAACAAACAACCCTAAACCCCTAACATCAAACAACACTAACCCCCTAACAACACAAACCACTAACACCCTAACAACAAACAACACTAACACCCTAACAACAAACAACTCTAACCCCCTAACAACAAACAACCCTAAACCCCTAACATCAAACAACACTAACCCCCTAACAAAACAAACCACTAACACCCTAACAACAAACAACACTAACACCCTAACAACAAAAACCACTAAACCCCAACAAGAAACAACCTTAAACCCCTAACAACAAACAACCCTAAACCCCTAACATCAAACAACACTAACACCCTAACAACAAACAACTCTAACCCCCTAACAACAAACAACCCTAAACCCCTAACAACAAACAACACTAACACCCTAACAACACAAACCACTAACACCCAACAACAAACAACCCTAACACCCTAACAACAAAAACCACTAAACCCCAACAAGAAACAACCTTAAACCCCTAACAACAAACAACCCTAAACCCCTAACATCAAACAACACTAACACCCTAACAACAAACAACTCTAACCCCCTAACAACAAACAACCCTAAACCCCTAACAACAAACAACACTAACACCCTAACAACAAAAACCACTAAACCCCAACAAGAAACAACCTTAAACCCGTAACAACAAACAACCCTAAACCCCTAACAACAAACAACACTAACACCCTAACAACACAAACCACTAACACCCTAACAACAAACAACACTAACACCCTAACAACAAAAACCACTAAACCCCAACAAGAAACAACCTTAAACCCCTAACAACAAACAACCCTAAACCCCTAACAAGAAACAACACTAACACCCTAACAACAAACAACTCAAACCCCCTAACAACAAACAACCCTAAACCCCTAACAACAAACAACACTAACACCCTAACAACAAACAACTCTAACCCCCTAACAACAAACAACCCTAAACCCCTAACATCAAACAACACTAACCCCCTAACAACACAAACCACTAACACCCTAACAACAAACAACACTAACACCCTAACAACAAAAACCACTAAACCCCAACAAGAAACAACCCTAAACCCCTAACAACAAACACTAACCCCCTAACAACAAACAACCCTAACCCCTGAAAACCATAAACACTAACCCACTAACAACAAACAACCCTAACCCACTAACAACAAACAACCCTAAACCCCTAACATCAAACAACACTAACCCCCTAACAACACAAACCACTAACACCCTAACAACAAACAACACTAACACCCTAACAACAAAAACCACTAAACCCCAACAAGAAACAACCTTAAACCCCTAACAACAAACAACCCTAAACCCCTAACATCAAACAACACTAACACCCTAACAACAAACAACTCTAACCCCCTAACAACAAACAACCCTAAACCCCTAACATCAAACAACACTAACACCCTAACAACAAAAACCACTAAACCCCAACAAGAAACAACCTGAAACCCCTAACAACAAACAACCCTAAACCCCTAACAACAAACAACACTAACACCCTAACAACAAACAACCCTAACCCCCTAACAACAAACAACCCTAAACCCCTAACATCAAACAACACTAACCCCCTAACAACACAAACCACTAACACCCTAACAACAAACAACACTAACACCCTAACAACAAACAACTCTAACCCCCTAACAACAAACAACCCTAAACCCCTAACATCAAACAACACTAACCCCCTAACAAAACAAACCACTAACACCCTAACAACAAACAACACTAACACCCTAACAACAAAAACCACTAAACCCCAACAAGAAACAACCTTAAACCCCTAACAACAAACAACCCTAAACCCCTAACATCAAACAACACTAACACCCTAACAACAAACAACTCTAACCCCCTAACAACAAACAACCCTAAACCCCTAACAACAAACAACACTAACACCCTAACAACACAAACCACTAACACCCAACAACAAACAACCCTAACACCCTAACAACAAAAACCACTAAACCCCAACAAGAAACAACCTTAAACCCCTAACAACAAACAACCCTAAACCCCTAACATCAAACAACACTAACACCCTAACAACAAACAACTCTAACCCCCTAACAACAAACAACCCTAAACCCCTAACAACAAACAACACTAACACCCTAACAACAAAAACCACTAAACCCCAACAAGAAACAACCTTAAACCCGTAACAACAAACAACCCTAAACCCCTAACAACAAACAACACTAACACCCTAACAACAAACTCTAACCCCCTAACAACAAACAACCCTAAACCCCTACCATCAAACAACACTAACCCCCCAACAACACAAACCACTAACACGCTAACAACAAACAACACTAACACCCTAACAACAAAAACCACTAAACCCCAACAAGAAACAACCTTAAACCCCTAACAACAAACAACCCTAAACCCCTAACAACAAACAACACTAACACCCTAACAACACAAACCACTAACACCCTAACAACAAACAACACTAACACCCTAACAACAAAAACCACTAAACCCCAACAAGAATCAACCTTAAACCCCTAACAACAAACAACCCTAAACCCCTAACAACAAACAACACTAACACCCTAACAACAAACAACTCTAACCCCCTAACAACAAACAACCCTAAACCCCTAACATGAAACAACACTAACCCCCTAACAACACAAACCACTAACACCCTAACAACAAACAACCCTAACCCCCTAACAACAAACAACCCTAAACCCCTAACATCAAACAACACTAACACCCTAACAACAAACAACACTAACACCCTAACAACAAACAACCCTAACCCCCAACAACAAACACTAACCCCCAAACAACAAACAACCCTAACCCCTGAAAACCAAAAACACTAACCCACTAACAACAAACAACCCTACCCACTAACAACAAACAACCCTAAACCCCTAACATCAAACAACACTAACCCCCTAACAACACAAACCACTAACACCCTAACAACAAACAACACTAACACCCTAACAACAAAAACCACTAAACCCCAACAAGAAACAACCTTAAACCCCTAACAACAAACAACCCTAAACCCCTAACATCAAACAACACTAACACCCTAACAACAAACAACTCTAACCCCCTAACAACAAACAACCCTAAACCCCTAACATCAAACAACACTAACCCCCTAACAACACAAACCACTAACACCCTAACAACAAACAACCCTAACCCCCTAACATCAAAGAACACTAACATCCTAACAACAAAAACCACTAAACCCCAACAAGAAACAACCTTAAACCCCTAACAACAAACAACCCTAAACCCCTAACAACAAACAACACTAACACCCTACCAACAAACAACTCTAACCCCCTAACAACAAACAACCCTAAACCCCTAACATCAAACAACACTAACCCCCTAACAACACAAACCACTAACACCCTAACAACAAACAACACTAACCCCCTAACAACACGAACCACTAACACCCTAACAACAAAGAACACTAACACCCTAACAACAAAAACCACTAAACCCCAACAAGAAACAACCTTAAACCCCTAACAACAAACAACCCTAAACCCCTAACAACAAACAACACTAACACCCTACCAACAAACAACTCTAACCCCCTAACAACAAACAACCCTAAACCCCTAACATCAAACAACACTAACCCCCTAACAACACAAACCACTAACACCCTAACAACAAACAACACTAACACCCTAACAACAAACACCACTAAACCCCAACAAGAAACAACCTTAAACCCCTAACAACAAACAACCCTAAACCCCTAACAACAAACAACACTAACACCCTAACAACAAACAACTCTAACCCCCTAACAACAAACAACCCTAAACCCCTAACATCAAACAACACTAACTCCCTAACAACACAAACCACTAACACCCTAACAACAAACAACACTAACACCCTAACAACAAAAACCACTAAACCCCAACAAGAAACAACCTTAAACCCCTAACAACTAACAACCCTAAACCCCTAACAGCAAACAACACTAACACCCTAACAACAAACAACTCTAACCCCCTAACAACAAACAACCGTAAACCCCTAACATCAAACAACACTAACCCCCTAACAACACAAACCACTAACACCCTAACAACAAACAACACTAACACCCTAACAACAAAAACCACTAAACCCCAACAAGAAACAACCTTAAACCCCTAACAACAAACAACCCTAAACCCCTAACAAGAAACAACACTAACACCCTAACAACAAACAACTCAAACCCCCTAACAACAAACAACCCTAAACCCCTAACAACAAACAACACTAACACCCTAACAACAAACAACTCTAACCCCCTAACAACAAACAACCCTAAACCCCTAACATCAAACAACACTAACCCCCTAACAACACAAACCACTAACACCCTAACAACAAACAACACTAACACCCTAACAACAAAAACCACTAAACCCCAACAAGAAACAACCCTAAACCCCTAACAACAAACACTAACCCCCTAACAACAAACAACCCTAACCCCTGAAAACCATAAACACTAACCCACTAACAACAAACAACCCTAACCCACTAACAACAAACAACCCTAAACCCCTAACATCAAACAACACTAACCCCCTAACAACACAAACCACTAACACCCTAACAACAAACAACACTAACACCCTAACAACAAAAACCACTAAACCCCAACAAGAAACAACCTTAAACCCCTAACAACAAACAACCCTAAACCCCTAACATCAAACAACACTAACACCCTAACACCAAACAACTCTAACCCCCTAACAACAAACAACCCTAAACCCCTAACATCAAACAACACTAACACCCTAACAACAAAAACCACTAAACCCCAACAAGAAACAACCTTAAACCCCTAACAACAAACAACCCTAAACCCCTAACAACAAACAACACTAACACCCTAACAACAAACAACCCTAACCCCCTAACAACAAACAACCCTAAACCCCTAACATCAAACAACACTAACCCCCTAACAACACAAACCACTAACACCCTAACAACAAACAACACTAACACCCTAACAACAAACAACTCTAACCCCCTAACAACAAACAACCCTAAACCCCTAACATCAAACAACACTAACCCCCTAACAAAACAAACCACTAACACCCAAACAAACAACACTAACACCCTAACAACAAAAACCACTAAACCCCAACAAGAAACAACCTTAAACCCCTAACAACAAACAACCCTAAACCCCTAACATCAAACAACACTAACACCCTAACAACAAACAACTCTAACCCCCTAACAACAAACAACCCTAAACCCCTAACAACAAACAACACTAACACCCTAACAACACAAACCACTAACACCCAACAACAAACAACCCTAACACCCTAACAACAAAAACCACTAAACCCCAACAAGAAACAACCTTAAACCCCTAACAACAAACAACCCTAAACCCCTAACATCAAACAACACTAACACCCTAACAACAAACAACTCTAACCCCCTAACAACAAACAACCCTAAACCCCTAACAACAAACAACACTAACACCCTAACAACACAAACCACTAACACCCAACAACAAACAACCCTAACACCCTAACAACAAAAACCACTAAACCCCAACAAGAAACAACCTTAAACCCCTAACAACAAACAACCCTAAACCCCTAACATCAAACAACACTAACACCCTAACAACAAACAACTCTAACCCCCTAACAACAAACAACCCTAAACCCCTAACAACAAACAACACTAACACCCTAACAACAAACAACTCTAACCCCCTAACAACAAACAACCCTAAACCCCTAACATCAAACAACACTAACCCCCTAACAACACAAACCACTAACACCCTAACAACAAACAACACTAACACCCTAACAAGAAAAACCACTAAACCCCAACAAGAAACAACCTTAAACCCCTAACAACAAACAACCCTAAACCCCTAACAACAAACAACACTAACACCCTAACAACAAACAACTCTAACCCCCTAACAACAAACAACCCTAAACCCCTAACATCAAACAACACTAACCCCCTAACAACACAAACCACTAACACCCTAACAACAAAAACCACTAAACCCCAACAAGAAACAACCTTAAACCCCTAACAACAAACAACCCTAAACCCCTAACATCAAACAACACTAACACCCTAGCAACAAACAACTCTAACCCCCTAACAACAAACAACCCTAAACCCCTAACAACAAACAACACTAACACCCTAACAACAAACAACCCTAACCCACTAACAACAAACAACCCTAACCCACTAACAACAAAAACCACTAAACCCCAACAAGAAACAACCCTAAACCCCTAACAACAAACACTAACCCCCTAACAAAAAACAACACTAAACCCCTAACAAGAAACTACCCTAACCCCGTAACAACAAACAACACTAACCCCGTAACAAGAAACAACCCTAACCCCCGAACAACAAAGAACACTAACACCCTAACAACAAACAACCCTAAACCCCTAACATCAAAGAACACTAACACCCTAACAACAAACAACCGTAACCCCCTAACAACAAACACTAACCCCCAAACAACAAACAACCCTAACCCCTGAAAACCAAAAACACTAACCCACTAACAACAAACAACCCTAACCCACTAACAACAAACAACCCTAAACCCTAACATCAAACAACACTAACCCCCTAACAACACAAACCACTAACACCCTAACAACAAACAACACTAACACCCTAACAACAAAAACCACTAAACCCCAACAAGAAACAACCTTAAACCCCTAACAACAAACAACCCTAAACCCCTAACAACAAACAACACTAACACCCTAACAACAAACAACGCTAACCCCCTAACAACAAACAACCCTAAACCCCTAACATCAAACAACACTAACCCCCTAACAACACAAACCACTAACACCCTAACAACAAACAACACTAACACCCTAACAACAAAAACCACTAAACCCCAACAAGAAACAACCTTAAACCCCTAACAACAAACAACCCTAAACCCCTAACAACAAACAGCACTAACACCCTAGCATCAAACAACTCTAACCCCCTAACAACAAACAACCCTAAACCCCTAACATCAAACAACACATACCCCCTAACAACACAAACCACTAACACCCTAACAACAAACAACACTAACACCCTAACAACAAAAACCACTAAACCCCAACAAGAAACAACCTTAAACCCCTAACAACAAACAACCCTAACCCCTGAAAACCAAAAACACTAACCCACTAACAACAAACAACCCTAACCCACTAACAACAAAAAACCCTAAACCCCTAACATCAAACAACACTAACCCCCTAACAACACAAACCACTAACACCCTAACAACAAACAACACTAACACCCTAACAACAAAAACCACTAAACCCCAACAAGAAACAACCTTAAACCCCTAACAACAAACAACCCTAAACCCCTAACAACAAACAACACTAACACCCTAACAACAAACAACTCTAACCCCCTAACAACAAACAACCCTAAACCCCTAACATCAAACAACACTAACCCCCTAACAACACAAACCACTAACACCCTAACAACAAACAACACTAACACCCTAACAACAAAAACCACTAAACCCCAACAAGAAACAACCTTAAACCCCTAACAACAAACAACCCTAAACCCCTAACAAGAAACAACACTAACACCCTAACAACAAACAACTCAAACCCCCTAACAACAAACAACCCTAAACCCCTAACAACAAACAACACTAACACCCTAACAACAAACAACTCTAACCCCCTAACAACAAACAACCCTAAACCCCTAACATCAAACAACACTAACCCCCTAACAACACAAACCACTAACACCCTAACAACAAACAACACTAACACCCTAACAACAAAAACCACTAAACCCCAACAAGAAACAACCCTAAACCCCTAACAACAAACACTAACCCCCTAACAACAAACAACCCTAACCCCTGAAAACCATAAACACTAACCCACTAACAACAAACAACCCTAACCCACTAACAACAAACAACCCTAAACCCCTAACATCAAACAACACTAACCCCCTAACAACACAAACCACTAACACCCTAACAACAAACAACACTAACACCCTAACAACAAAAACCACTAAACCCCAACAAGAAACAACCTTAAACCCCTAACAACAAACAACCCTAAACCCCTAACATCAAACAACACTAACACCCTAACAACAAACAACTCTAACCCCCTAACAACAAACAACCCTAAACCCCTAACATCAAACAACACTAACACCCTAACAACAAAAACCACTAAACCCCAACAAGAAACAACCTGAAACCCCTAACAACAAACAACCCTAAACCCCTAACAACAAACAACACTAACACCCTAACAACAAACAACCCTAACCCCCTAACAACAAACAACCCTAAACCCCTAACATCAAACAACACTAACCCCCTAACAACACAAACCACTAACACCCTAACAACAAACAACACTAACACCCTAACAACAAACAACTCTAACCCCCTAACAACAAACAACCCTAAACCCCTAACATCAAACAACACTAACCCCCTAACAAAACAAACCACTAACACCCTAACAACAAACAACACTAACACCCTAACAACAAAAACCACTAAACCCCAACAAGAAACAACCTTAAACCCCTAACAACAAACAACCCTAAACCCCTAACATCAAACAACACTAACACCCTAACAACAAACAACTCTAACCCCCTAACAACAAACAACCCTAAACCCCTAACAACAAACAACACTAACACCCTAACAACACAAACCACTAACACCCAACAACAAACAACCCTAACACCCTAACAACAAAAACCACTAAACCCCAACAAGAAACAACCTTAAACCCCTAACAACAAACAACCCTAAACCCCTAACATCAAACAACACTAACACCCTAACAACAAACAACTCTAACCCCCTAACAACAAACAACCCTAAACCCCTAACAACAAACAACACTAACACCCTAACAACAAAAACCACTAAACCCCAACAAGAAACAACCTTAAACCCGTAACAACAAACAACCCTAAACCCCTAACAACAAACAACACTAACACCCTAACAACAAACAACTCTAACCCCCTAACAACAAACAACCCTAAACCCCTAACATCAAACAACACTAACCCCCTAACAACACAAACCACTAACACCCTAACAACAAACAACACTAACACCCTAACCACAAAAACCACTAAACCCCAACAAGAAACAACCTTAAACCCCTAACAACAAACAACCCTAAACCCCTAACAACAAACAACACTAACACCCTAACAACAAACAACTCTAACCCCCTAACAACAAACAACCCTAAACCCCTAACATCAAACAACACTAACCCCCTAACAACACAAACCACTAACACCCTAACAACAAAAACCACAAAACCCCAACAAGAAACAACCTTAAACCCCTAGCAACAAACAACCCTAAACCCCTAACATCAAACAACACTAACACCCTAGCAACAAACAACTCTAACCCCCTAACAACAAACAACCCTAAGCCCCTAACAACAAACAACACTAACACCCTAACAACAAACAACCCTAACCCACTAACAACAAACAACCCTAACCCACTAACAACAAAAACCACTAAACCCCAACAAGAAACAACCCTAAACCCCTAACAACAAACACTAACCCCCTAACAAAAAACAACACTAAACCCCTAACAAGAAACTACCCTAACACTGTAACAACAAACAACACTAACCCCGTAACAAGAAACAACCCTAACCCCCTAACAACAAAGAACACTAACACCCTAACAACAAACAACACTAAACCCCTAACATCAAAGAACACTAACACCCTAACAACAAACAACCGTAACCCCCTAACAACAAACACTAACCCCCAAACAACAAACAACCCTAACCCCTGAAAACCAAAAACACTAACCCACTAACAACAAACAACCCTAACCCACTAACAACAAACAACCCTAAACCCTAACATCAAACAACACTAACCCCCTAACAACACAAACCACTAACACCCTAACAACAAACAACACTAACACCCTAACAACAAAAACCACTAAACCCCAACAAGAAACAACCTTAAACCCCTAACAACAAACAACCCTAAACCCCTAACAACAAACAACACTAACACCCTAACAACAAACAACGCTAACCCCCTAACAACAAACAACCCTAAACCCCTAACATCAAACAACACTAACCCCCTAACAACACAAACCACTAACACCCTAACAACAAACAACACTAACACCCTAACAACAAAAACCACTAAACCCCAACAAGAAACAACCTTAAACCCCTAACAACAAACAACCCTAAACCCCTAACAACAAACAGCACTAACACCCTAGCAACAAACAACTCTAACCCCCTAACAACAAACAACCCTAAACCCCTAACATCAAACAACACAAACCCCCTAACAACACAAACCACTAACACCCTAACAACAAACAACACTAACACCCTAACAACAAAAACCACTAAACCCCAACAAGAAACAACCTTAAACCCCTAACAACAAACAACCCTAACCCCTGAAAACCAAAAACACTAACCCACTAACAACAAACAACCCTAACCCACTAACAACAAAAAACCCTAATCCCCTAACATCAAACAACACTAACCCCCTAACAACACAAACCACTAACACCCTAACAACAAACAACACTAACACCCTAACAACAAAAACCACTAAACCCCAACAAGAAACAACCTTAAACCCCTAACAACAAACAACCCTAAACCCCTAACAACAAACAACACTAACACCCTAACAACAAACAACTCTAACCCCCTAACAACAAACAACCCTAAACCCCTAACATGAAACAAAACTAACCCCCTAACAACACAAACCACTAACACCCTAACAACAAACAACCCTAACCCCCTAACAACAAACAACCCTAAACCCCTAACATCAAACAACACTAACACCCTAACAACACAAACCACTAACACCCTAACAACAAACAACCCTAACCCCCAACAACAAACACTAACCCCCAAACAACAAACAACCCTAACCCCTGAAAACCAAAAACACTAACCCACTAACAACAAACAACCCTACCCACTAACAACATACAACCCTAAACCCCTAACATCAAACAACACTAACCCCCTAACAACACAAACCACTAACACCCTAACAACAAACAACACTAACACCCTAACAACAAAAACCACTAAACCCCAACAAGAAACAACCTTAAACCCCTAACAACAAACAACCCTAAACCCCTAACATCAAACAACACTAACACCCTAACAACAAACAACTCTAACCCCCTAACAACAAACAACCCTAAACCCCTAACATCAAACAACACTAACACCCTAACAACAAAAACCACTAAACCCCAACAAGAAACAACCTTAAACCCCTAACAACAAACAACCCTAAACCCCTAACAACAAACAACACTAACACCCTAACAACAAACAACTCTAACCCCCTAACAACAAACAACCCTAAACCCCTAACATCAAACAACACTAACCCCCTAACAACACAAACCACTAACACCCTAACAACAAACAACACTAACACCCTAACAACAAAAACCACTAAACCCCAACAAGAAACAGCCCTAAACCCCTAACAACAAACAACCCTAAACCCCTAACAACAAACAACACTAACACCCTAACAACAAACAACTCTAACCCCCTAACAACAAACAACCCTAAACCCCTAACATCAAACAACACTAACCCCCTAACAACACAAACCACTAACACCCTAACAACAAACAACACTAACACCCTAACAACAAAAACCACTAAACCCCAACAAGAAACAACCCTAAACCCCTAACAACAAACACTAACCCCCTAACAACAAACAACCCTAACCCCTGAAAACCATAAACACTAACCCACTAACAACAAACAACCCTAACCCACTAACAACAAACAACCCTAAACCCCTAACATCAAACAACACTAACCCCCTAACAACACAAACCACTAACACCCTAACAACAAACAACACTAACACCCTAACAACAAAAACCACTAAACCCCAACAAGAAACAACCTTAAACCCCTAACAACAAACAACCCTAAACCCCTAACAACAAACAGCACTAACACCCTAGCATCAAACAACTCTAACCCCCTAACAACAAACAACCCTAAACCCCTAACATCAAACAACACAAACCCCCTAACAACACAAACCACTAACACCCTAACAACAAACAACACTAACACCCTAACAACAAAAACCACTAAACCCCAACAAGAAACAACCTTAAACCCCTAACAACAAACAACCCTAACCCCTGAAAACCAAAAACACTAACCCACTAACAACAAAAAACCCTAACCCACTAACAACAAAAAACCCTAAACCCCTAACATCAAACAACACTAACCCCCTAACAACACAAACCACTAACACCCTAACAACAAACAACACTAACACCCTAACAACAAAAAGCACTAAACCCCAACAAGAAACAACCTTAAACCCCTAACAACAAACAACCCTAAACCCCTAACAACAAACAACACTAACACCCTAACAACAAACAACTCTAACCCCCTAACAACAAACAACCCTAAACCCCTAATATCAAACAACACTAACCCCCTAACAACACAAACCACTAACACCCTAACAACAAAAACCCTAATCCCCTAACAACAAACAACCCTAAACCCCTAACATCAAACAACACTAACACCCTAACAACACAAACCACTAACACCGTAACAACAAACAACCCTAACCCCCAACAACAAACACTAACCCCCAAACAACAAACAACCCTAACCCCTGAAAACCAAAAACACTAACCCACTAACAACAAACAACCCTACCCACTAACAACAAACAACCCTAAACCCCTAACATCAAACAACACTAACCCCCTAACAACACAAACCACTAACACCCTAACAACAAACAACACTAACACCCTAACAACAAAAACCACTAAACCCCAACAAGAAACAACGTTAAACCCGTAACAACAAACAACCCTAAACCCCTAACATCAAACAACACTAACACCCTAACAACAAACAACTCTAACCCCCTAACAACAAACAACCCTAAACCCCTAACATCAAACAACACTAACACCCTAACAACAAAAACCACTAAACCCCAACAAGAAACAACCTTAAACCCCTAACAACAAACAACCCTAAACCCCTAACAACAAACAACACTAACACCCTAACAACAAACAACTCTAACCCCCTAACAACAAACAACCCTAAACCCCTAACATCAAACAACACTAACCCCCTAACAACACAAACCACTAACACCCTAACAACAAACAACACTAACACCCTAACAACAAAAACCACTAAACCCCAACAAGAAACAACCTTAAACCCCTAACAACAAACAACCCTAAACCCCTAACAACAAACAACACTAACACCCTACCAACAAACAACTCTAACCCCCTATCAACAAACAACCCTAAACCCCTAACATCAAACAACACTAACCCCCTAACAACACAAACCACTAACACCCTAACAACAAACAACACTAACACCCTAACAACAAAAACCACTAAACCCCAACAAGAAACAACCCTAAACCCCTAACAACAAACACTAACCCCCTAACAACAAACAACCCTAACCCCTGAAAACCATAAACACTAACCCACTAACAACAAACAACCCTAACCCACTAACAACAAACAACCCTAAACCCCTAACATCAAACAACACTAACCCCCTAACAACACAAACCACTAACACCCTAACAACAAACAACACTAACACCCTAACAACAAAAACCACTAAACCCCAACAAGAAACAACCTTAAACCCCTAACAACAAACAACCCTAAACCCCTAACATCAAACAACACTAACACCCTAACAACAAACAACTCTAACCCCCTAACAACAAACAACCCTAAACCCCTAACATCAAACAACACTAACCCCCTAACAACACAAACCACTAACACCCTAACAACAAACAACACTAACACCCTAACAACAAAAACCACTAAACCCCAACAAGAAACAACCTTAAACCCCTAACAACAAACAACCCTAAACCCCTAACAAGAAACAACACTAACACCCTAACAACAAACAACTCAAACCCCCTAACAACAAACAACCCTAAACCCCTAACAACAAACAACACTAACACCCTAACAACAAACAACTCTAACCCCCTAACAACAAACAACCCTAAACCCCTAACATCAAACAACACTAACCCCCTAACAACACAAACCACTAACACCCTAACAACAAACAACACTAACACCCTAACAACAAAAACCACTAAACCCCAACAAGAAACAACCCTAAACCCCTAACAACAAACACTAACCCCCTAACAACAAACAACCCTAACCCCTGAAAACCATAAACACTAACCCACTAACAACAAACAACCCTAACCCACTAACAACAAACAACCCTAAACCCCTAACATCAAACAACACTAACCCCCTAACAACACAAACCACTAACACCCTAACAACAAACAACACTAACACCCTAACAACAAAAACCACTAAACCCCAACAAGAAACAACCTTAAACCCCTAACAACAAACAACCCTAAACCCCTAACATCAAACAACACTAACACCCTAACAACAAACAACTCTAACCCCCTAACAACAAACAACCCTAAACCCCTAACATCAAACAACACTAACACCCTAACAACAAAAACCACTAAACCCCAACAAGAAACAACCTGAAACCCCTAACAACAAACAACCCTAAACCCCTAACAACAAACAACACTAACACCCTAACAACAAACAACCCTAACCCCCTAACAACAAACAACCCTAAACCCCTAACATCAAACAACACTAACCCCCTAACAACACAAACCACTAACACCCTAACAACAAACAACACTAACACCCTAACAACAAACAACTCTAACCCCCTAACAACAAACAACCCTAAACCCCTAACATCAAACAACACTAACCCCCTAACAAAACAAACCACTAACACCCTAACAACAAACAACACTAACACCCTAACAACAAAAACCACTAAACCCCAACAAGAAACAACCTTAAACCCCTAACAACAAACAACCCTAAACCCCTAACATCAAACAACACTAACACCCTAACAACAAACAACTCTAACCCCCTAACAACAAACAACCCTAAACCCCTAACAACAAACAACACTAACACCCTAACAACACAAACCACTAACACCCAACAACAAACAACCCTAACACCCTAACAACAAAAACCACTAAACCCCAACAAGAAACAACCTTAAACCCCTAACAACAAACAACCCTAAACCCCTAACATCAAACAACACTAACACCCTAACAACAAACAACTCTAACCCCCTAACAACAAACAACCCTAAACCCCTAACAACAAACAACACTAACACCCTAACAACAAAAACCACTAAACCCCAACAAGAAACAACCTTAAACCCGTAACAACAAACAACCCTAAACCCCTAACAACAAACAACACTAACACCCTAACAACAAACAACTCTAACCCCCTAACAACAAACAACCCTAAACCCCTAACATCAAACAACACTAACCCCCTAACAACACAAACCACTAACACCCTAACAACAAACAACACTAACACCCTAACCACAAAAACCACTAAACCCCAACAAGAAACAACCTTAAACCCCTAACAACAAACAACCCTAAACCCCTAACAACAAACAACACTAACACCCTAACAACAAACAACTCTAACCCCCTAACAACAAACAACCCTAAACCCCTAACATCAAACAACACTAACCCCCTAACAACACAAACCACTAACACCCTAACAACAAAAACCACAAAACCCCAACAAGAAACAACCTTAAACCCCTAGCAACAAACAACCCTAAACCCCTAACATCAAACAACACTAACACCCTAGCAACAAACAACTCTAACCCCCTAACAACAAACAACCCTAAGCCCCTAACAACAAACAACACTAACACCCTAACAACAAACAACCCTAACCCACTAACAACAAACAACCCTAACCCACTAACAACAAAAACCACTAAACCCCAACAAGAAACAACCCTAAACCCCTAACAACAAACACTAACCCCCTAACAAAAAACAACACTAAACCCCTAACAAGAAACTACCCTAACACTGTAACAACAAACAACACTAACCCCGTAACAAGAAACAACCCTAACCCCCTAACAACAAAGAACACTAACACCCTAACAACAAACAACACTAAACCCCTAACATCAAAGAACACTAACACCCTAACAACAAACAACCGTAACCCCCTAACAACAAACACTAACCCCCAAACAACAAACAACCCTAACCCCTGAAAACCAAAAACACTAACCCACTAACAACAAACAACCCTAACCCACTAACAACAAACAACCCTAAACCCTAACATCAAACAACACTAACCCCCTAACAACACAAACCACTAACACCCTAACAACAAACAACACTAACACCCTAACAACAAAAACCACTAAACCCCAACAAGAAACAACCTTAAACCCCTAACAACAAACAACCCTAAACCCCTAACAACAAACAACACTAACACCCTAACAACAAACAACGCTAACCCCCTAACAACAAACAACCCTAAACCCCTAACATCAAACAACACTAACCCCCTAACAACACAAACCACTAACACCCTAACAACAAACAACACTAACACCCTAACAACAAAAACCACTAAACCCCAACAAGAAACAACCTTAAACCCCTAACAACAAACAACCCTAAACCCCTAACAACAAACAGCACTAACACCCTAGCAACAAACAACTCTAACCCCCTAACAACAAACAACCCTAAACCCCTAACATCAAACAACACAAACCCCCTAACAACACAAACCACTAACACCCTAACAACAAACAACACTAACACCCTAACAACAAAAACCACTAAACCCCAACAAGAAACAACCTTAAACCCCTAACAACAAACAACCCTAACCCCTGAAAACCAAAAACACTAACCCACTAACAACAAACAACCCTAACCCACTAACAACAAAAAACCCTAATCCCCTAACATCAAACAACACTAACCCCCTAACAACACAAACCACTAACACCCTAACAACAAACAACACTAACACCCTAACAACAAAAACCACTAAACCCCAACAAGAAACAACCTTAAACCCCTAACAACAAACAACCCTAAACCCCTAACAACAAACAACACTAACACCCTAACAACAAACAACTCTAACCCCCTAACAACAAACAACCCTAAACCCCTAACATGAAACAAAACTAACCCCCTAACAACACAAACCACTAACACCCTAACAACAAACAACCCTAACCCCCTAACAACAAACAACCCTAAACCCCTAACATCAAACAACACTAACACCCTAACAACACAAACCACTAACACCCTAACAACAAACAACCCTAACCCCCAACAACAAACACTAACCCCCAAACAACAAACAACCCTAACCCCTGAAAACCAAAAACACTAACCCACTAACAACAAACAACCCTACCCACTAACAACATACAACCCTAAACCCCTAACATCAAACAACACTAACCCCCTAACAACACAAACCACTAACACCCTAACAACAAACAACACTAACACCCTAACAACAAAAACCACTAAACCCCAACAAGAAACAACCTTAAACCCCTAACAACAAACAACCCTAAACCCCTAACATCAAACAACACTAACACCCTAACAACAAACAACTCTAACCCCCTAACAACAAACAACCCTAAACCCCTAACATCAAACAACACTAACACCCTAACAACAAAAACCACTAAACCCCAACAAGAAACAACCTTAAACCCCTAACAACAAACAACCCTAAACCCCTAACAACAAACAACACTAACACCCTAACAACAAACAACTCTAACCCCCTAACAACAAACAACCCTAAACCCCTAACATCAAACAACACTAACCCCCTAACAACACAAACCACTAACACCCTAACAAGAAACAACACTAACACCCTAACAACAAAAACCACTAAACCCCAACAAGAAACAGCCCTAAACCCCTAACAACAAACAACCCTAAACCCCTAACAACAAACAACACTAACACCCTAACAACAAACAACTCTAACCCCCTAACAACAAACAACCCTAAACCCCTAACATCAAACAACACTAACCCCCTAACAACACAAACCACTAACACCCTAACAACAAACAACACTAACACCCTAACAACAAAAACCACTAAACCCCAACAAGAAACAACCCTAAACCCCTAACAACAAACACTAACCCCCTAACAACAAACAACCCTAACCCCTGAAAACCATAAACACTAACCCACTAACAACAAACAACCCTAACCCACTAACAACAAACAACCCTAAACCCCTAACATCAAACAACACTAACCCCCTAACAACACAAACCACTAACACCCTAACAACAAACAACACTAACACCCTAACAACAAAAACCACTAAACCCCAACAAGAAACAACCTTAAACCCCTAACAACAAACAACCCTAAACCCCTAACATCAAACAACACTAACACCCTAACAACAAACAACTCTAACCCCCTAACAACAAACAACCCTAAACCCCTAACATCAAACAACACTAACACCCTAACAACAAAAACCACTAAACCCCAACAAGAAACAACCTTAAACCCCTAACAACAAACAACCCTAAACCCCTAACAAGAAACAACACTAACACCCTAACAACAAACAACTCAAACCCCCTAACAACAAACAACCCTAAACCCCTAACAACAAACAACACTAACACCCTAACAACAAACAACTCTAACCCCCTAACAACAAACAACCCTAAACCCCTAACATCAAACAACACTAACCCCCTAACAACACAAACCACTAACACCCTAACAACAAACAACACTAACACCCTAACAACAAAAACCACTAAACCCCAACAAGAAACAACCCTAAACCCCTAACAACAAACACTAACCCCCTAACAACAAACAACCCTAACCCCTGAAAACCATAAACACTAACCCACTAACAACAAACAACCCTAACCCACTAACAACAAACAACCCTAAACCCCTAACATCAAACAACACTAACCCCCTAACAACACAAACCACTAACACCCTAACAACAAACAACACTAACACCCTAACAACAAAAACCACTAAACCCCAACAAGAAACAACCTTAAACCCCTAACAACAAACAACCCTAAACCCCTAACATCAAACAACACTAACACCCTAACAACAAACAACTCTAACCCCCTAACAACAAACAACCCTAAACCCCTAACATCAAACAACACTAACACCCTAACAACAAAAACCACTAAACCCCAACAAGAAACAACCTTAAACCCCTAACAACAAACAACCCTAAACCCCTAACAACAAACAACACTAACACCCTAACAACAAACAACCCTAACCCCCTAACAACAAACAACCCTAAACCCCTAACATCAAACAACACTAACCCCCTAACAACACAAACCACTAACACCCTAACAACAAACAACACTAACACCCTAACAACAAACAACTCTAACCCCCTAACAACAAACAACCCTAAACCCCTAACATCAAACAACACTAACCCCCTAACAAAACAAACCACTAACACCCGAACAACAAACAACACTAACACCCTAACAACAAAAACCACTAAACCCCAACAAGAAACAACCTTAAACCCCTAACAACAAACAACCCTAAACCCCTAACAAGAAACAACACTAACACCCTAACAACAAACAACTCAAACCCCCTAACAACAAACAACCCTAAACCCCTAACAACAAACAACACTAACACCCTAACAACAAACAACTCTAACCCCCTAACAACAAACAACCCTAAACCCCTAACATCAAACAACACTAACCCCCTAACAACACAAACCACTAACACCCTAACAACAAACAACACTAACACCCTAACAACAAAAACCACTAAACCCCAACAAGAAACAACCCTAAACCCCTAACAACAAACACTAACCCCCTAACAACAAACAACCCTAACCCCTGAAAACCATAAACACTAACCCACTAACAACAAACAACCCTAACCCACTAACAACAAACAACCCTAAACCCCTAACATCAAACAACACTAACCCCCTAACAACACAAACCACTAACACCCTAACAACAAACAACACTAACACCCTAACAACAAAAACCACTAAACCCCAACAAGAAACAACCTTAAACCCCTAACAACAAACAACCCTAAACCCCTAACATCAAACAACACTAACACCCTAACAACAAACAACTCTAACCCCCTAACAACAAACAACCCTAAACCCCTAACATCAAACAACACTAACACCCTAACAACAAAAACCACTAAACCCCAACAAGAAACAACCTTAAACCCCTAACAACAAACAACCCTAAACCCCTAACAACAAACAACACTAACACCCTAACAACAAACAACTCAAACCCCCTAACAACAAACAACCCTAAACCCCTAACATCAAACAACACTAACCCCCTAACAACACAAACCACTAACACCCTAACAACAAAAACCACTAAACCCCAACAAGAAACAACCTTAAACCCCTAACAACAAACAACCCTAAACCCCTAACATCAAACAACACTAACACCCTAGCAACAAACAACTCTAACCCCCTAACAACAAACAACCCTAAACCCCTAACAACAAACAACACTAACACCCTAACAACAAACAACTCTAACCCACTAACAACAAACAACCCTAACCCACTAACAACAAAAACCACTAAACCCCAACAAGAAACAACCCTAAACCCCTAACAACAAACACTAACCCCCTAACAAAAAACAACACTAAACCCCTAACAAGAAACTACCCTAACCCCGTAACAACAAACAACACTAACCCCGTAACAAGAAACAACCCTAACCCCCTAACAACAAAGAACACTAACACCCTAACAACAAACAACCCTAAACCCCTAACATCAAAGAACACTAACACCCTAACAACAAACAACCGTAACCCCCTAACAACAAACACTAACCCCCAAACAACAAACAACCCTAACCCCTGAAAACCAAAAACACTAACCCACTAACAACAAACAACCCTAACCCACTAACAACAAACAACCCTAAACCCTAACATCAAACAACACTAACCCCCTAACAACACAAACCACTAACACCCTAACAACAAACAACACTAACACCCTAACAACAAAAACCACTAAACCCCAACAAGAAACAACCTTAAACCCCTAACAACAAACAACCCTAAACCCCTAACAACAAACAACACTAACACCCTAACAACAAACAACGCTAACCCCCTAACAACAAACAACCCTAAACCCCTAACATCAAACAACACTAACCCCCTAACAACACAAACCACTAACACCCTAACAACAAACAACACTAACACCCTAACAACAAAAACCACTAAACCCCAACAAGAAACAACCTTAAACCCCTAACAACAAACAACCCTAAACCCCTAACAACAAACAGCACTAACACCCTAGCATCAAACAACTCTAACCCCCTAACAACAAACAACCCTAAACCCCTAACATCAAACAACACAAACCCCCAACAACACAAACCACTAACACCCTAACAACAAACAACACTAACACCCTAACAACAAAAACCACTAAACCCCAACAAGAAACAACCTTAAACCCCTAACAACAAACAACCCTAACCCCTGAAAACCAAAAACACTAACCCACTAACAACAAACAACCCTAACCCACTAACAACAAAAAACCCTAAACCCCTAACATCAAACAATACTAACCCCCTAACAACACAAACCACTAACACCCTAACAACAAACAACACTAACACCCTAACAACAAAAACCACTAAACCCCAACAAGAAACAACCTTAAACCCCTAACAACAAACAACCCTAAACCCCTAACAACAAACAACACTAACACCCTAACAACAAACAACTCTAACCCCCTAACAATAAACAACCCTAAACCCCTAATATCAAACAACACTAAACCCCTAACAACACAAACCACTAACACCCTAACAACAAAAACCCTAATCCCCTAACAACAAACAACCCTAAACCCCTAACATCAAACAACACTAACCCCCTAACAACACAAACCACTAACACCCTAACAACAAACAACACTAACACCCTAACAACAAAAACCACTAAACCCCAACAAGAAACAACCTTAAACCCCTAACAACAAACAACCCTAAACCCCTAACAAGAAACAACACTAACACCCTAACAACAAACAACTCAAACCCCCTAACAACAAACAACCCTAAACCCCTAACAACAAACAACACTAACACCCTAACAACAAACAACTCTAACCCCCTAACAACAAACAACCCTAAACCCCTAACATCAAACAACACTAACCCCCTAACAACACAAACCACTAACACCCTAACAACAAACAACCCTAACCCCCAACAACAAACACTAACCCCCAAACAACAAACAACCCTAACCCCTGAAAACCAAAAACACTAACCCACTAACAACAAACAACCCTACCCACTAACAACAAACAACCCTAAACCCCTAACATGAAACAACACTAACCCCCTAACAACACAAACCACTAACACCCTAACAACAAACAACACTAACACCCTAACAACAAAAACCACTAAACCCCAACAAGAAACAACGTTAAACCCCTAACAACAAACAACCCTAAACCCCTAACATCAAACAACACTAACACCCTAACAACAAACAACTCTAACCCCCTAACAACAAACAACCCTAAACCCCTAACATCAAACAACACTAACACCCTAACAACAAAAACCACTAAACCCCAACAAGAAACAACCTTAAACCCCTAACAACAAACAACCCTAAACCCCTAACAACAAACAACACTAACACCCTAACAACAAACAACTCTAACCCCCTAACAACAAACAACCCTAAACCCCTAACATCAAACAACACTAACCGCCTAACAACACAAACCACTAACACCCTAACAACAAACAACACTAACACCCTAACAACAAAAACCACTAAACCCCAACAAGAAACAACCTTAAACCCCTAACAACAAACAACCCTAAACCCCTAACAACAAACAACACTAACACCCTACCAACAAACAACTCTAACCCCCTAACAACAAACAACCCTAAACCCCTAACATCAAACAACACTAACCCCCAACAACACAAACCACTAACACCCTAACAACAAACAACACTAACACCCTAACAACAAACACCACTAAACCCCAACAAGAAACAACCTTAAACCCCTAACAACAAACAACCCTAAACCCCTAACAACAAACAACACTAACACCCTAACAACAAACAACTCTAACCCCCTATCAACAAACAACCCTAAACCCCTAACATCAAACAACACTAACCCCCTAACAGCACAAACCACTAACACCCTAACAACAAACAACACTAACACCCTAACAACAAAAACCACTAAACCCCAACAAGAAACAACCCTAAACCCCTAACAACAAACACTAACCCCCTAACAACAAACAACCCTAACCCCTGAAAACCATAAACACTAACCCACTAACAACAAACAACCCTAACCCACTAACAACAAACAACCCTAAACCCCTAACATCAAACAACACTAACCCCCTAACAACACAAACCACTAACACCCTAACAACAAACAACACTAACACCCTAACAACAAAAACCACTAAACCCCAACAAGAAACAACCTTAAACCCCTAACAACAAACAACCCTAAACCCCTAACATCAAACAACACTAACACCCTAACAACAAACAACTCTAACCCCCTAACAACAAACAACCCTAAACCCCTAACATCAAACAACACTAACCCCCTAACAACACAAACCACTAACACCCTAACAACAAACAACACTAACACCCTAACAACAAAAACCACTAAACCCCAACAAGAAACAACCCTAAACCCCTAACAACAAACACTAACCCCCTAACAAGAAACAACCCTAACCCCTGAAAACCATAAACACTAACCCACTAACAACAAACAACACTAACCCCCTAACAACAAACAACCCTAAACCCCTAACATCAAACAACACTAACCCCCTAACAACACAAACCACTAACACCCTAACAACAAACAACACTAACACCCTAACAACAAAAACCACTAAACCCCAACAAGAAACAACCTTAAACCCCTAACAACAAACAACCCTAAACCCCTAACAACAAACAGCACTAACACCCTAGCATCAAACAACTCTAACCCCCTAACAACAAACAACCCTAAACCCCTAACATCAAACAACACAAACCCCCAACAACACAAACCACTAACACCCTCACAACAAACAACACTAACACCCTAACAACAAAAACCACTAAACCCCAACAAGAAACAACCTTAAACCCCTAACAACAAACAACCCTAACCCCTGAAAACCAAAAACACTAACCCACTAACAACAAACAACCCTAACCCACTAACAACAAAAAACCCTAAACCCCTAACATCAAACAATACTAACCCCCTAACAACACAAACCACTAACACCCTAACAACAAACAACACTAACACCCTAACAACAAAAACCACTAAACCCCAACAAGAAACAACCTTAAACCCCTAACAACAAACAACCCTAAACCCCTAACAACAAACAACACTAACACCCTAACAACAAACAACTCTAACCCCCTAACAATAAACAACCCTAAACCCCTAATATCAAACAACACTAAACCCCTAACAACACAAACCACTAACACCCTAACAACAAAAACCCTAATCCCCTAACAACAAACAACCCTAAACCCCTAACATCAAACAACACTAACCCCCTAACAACACAAACCACTAACACCCTAACAACAAACAACACTAACACCCTAACAACAAAAACCACTAAACCCCAACAAGAAACAACCTTAAACCCCTAACAACAAACAACCCTAAACCCCTAACAAGAAACAACACTAACACCCTAACAACAAACAACTCAAACCCCCTAACAACAAACAACCCTAAACCCCTAACAACAAACAACACTAACACCCTAACAACAAACAACTCTAACCCCCTAACAACAAACAACCCTAAACCCCTAACATCAAACAACACTAACCCCCTAACAACACAAACCACTAACACCCTAACAACAAACAACCCTAACCCCCAACAACAAACACTAACCCCCAAACAACAAACAACCCTAACCCCTGAAAACCAAAAACACTAACCCACTAACAACAAACAACCCTACCCACTAACAACAAACAACCCTAAACCCCTAACATGAAACAACACTAACCCCCTAACAACACAAACCACTAACACCCTAACAACAAACAACACTAACACCCTAACAACAAAAACCACTAAACCCCAACAAGAAACAACGTTAAACCCCTAACAACAAACAACCCTAAACCCCTAACATCAAACAACACTAACACCCTAACAACAAACAACTCTAACCCCCTAACAACAAACAACCCTAAACCCCTAACATCAAACAACACTAACACCCTAACAACAAAAACCACTAAACCCCAACAAGAAACAACCTTAAACCCCTAACAACAAACAACCCTAAACCCCTAACAACAAACAACACTAACACCCTAACAACAAACAACTCTAACCCCCTAACAACAAACAACCCTAAACCCCTAACATCAAACAACACTAACCGCCTAACAACACAAACCACTAACACCCTAACAACAAACAACACTAACACCCTAACAACAAAAACCACTAAACCCCAACAAGAAACAACCTTAAACCCCTAACAACAAACAACCCTAAACCCCTAACAACAAACAACACTAACACCCTACCAACAAACAACTCTAACCCCCTAACAACAAACAACCCTAAACCCCTAACATCAAACAACACTAACCCCCAACAACACAAACCACTAACACCCTAACAACAAACAACACTAACACCCTAACAACAAACACCACTAAACCCCAACAAGAAACAACCTTAAACCCCTAACAACAAACAACCCTAAACCCCTAACAACAAACAACACTAACACCCTAACAACAAACAACTCTAACCCCCTATCATCAAACAACCCTAAACCCCTAACATCAAACAACACTAACCCCCTAACAGCACAAACCACTAACACCCTAACAACAAACAACACTAACACCCTAACAACAAAAACCACTAAACCCCAACAAGAAACAACCCTAAACCCCTAACAACAAACACTAACCCCCTAACAACAAACAACCCTAACCCCTGAAAACCATAAACACTAACCCACTAACAACAAACAACCCTAACCCACTAACAACAAACAACCCTAAACCCCTAACATCAAACAACACTAACCCCCTAACAACACAAACCACTAACACCCTAACAACAAACAACACTAACACCCTAACAACAAAAACCACTAAACCCCAACAAGAAACAACCTTAAACCCCTAACAACAAACAACCCTAAACCCCTAACATCAAACAACACTAACACCCTAACAACAAACAACTCTAACCCCCTAACAACAAACAACCCTAAACCCCTAACATCAAACAACACTAACCCCCTAACAACACAAACCACTAACACCCTAACAACAAACAACACTAACACCCTAACAACAAAAACCACTAAACCCCAACAAGAAACAACCCTAAACCCCTAACAACAAACACTAACCCCCTAACAAGAAACAACCCTAACCCCTGAAAACCATAAACACTAACCCACTAACAACAAACAACACTAACCCCCTAACAACAAACAACCCTAAACCCCTAACATCAAACAACACTAACCCCCTAACAACACAAACCACTAACACCCTAACAACAAACAACACTAACACCCTAACAACAAAAACCACTAAACCCCAACAAGAAACAACCTTAAACCCCTAACAACAAACAACCCTAAACCCCTAACATCAAACAACACTAACACCCTAACAACAAACAACTCTAACCCCCTAACAACAAACAACCCTAAACCCCTAACATCAAACAACACTAACACCCTAACAACAAAAACCACTAAACCCCAACAAGAAACAACCTTAAACCCCTAACAACAAACAACCCTAAACCCCTAACAACAAACAACACTAACACCCTAACAACAAACAACCCTAACCCCCTAACAACAAACAACCCTAAAACCCTAACATCAAACAACACTAACCCCCTAACAACACAAAACACTAACACCCTAACAACAAACAACACTAACACCCTAACAACAAACAACTCTAACCCCCTAACAACAAACAACCCTAAACCCCTAACATCAAACAACACTAACCCCCTAACAAAACAAACCACTAACACCCTAACAACAAACAACACTAACACCCTAACAACAAAAACCACTAAACCCCAACAAGAAACAACCTTAAACCCCTAACAACAAACAACCCTAAACCCCTAACATCAAACAACACTAACACCCTAACAACAAACAACTCTAACCCCCTAACAACAAACAACCCTAAACCCCTAACATCAAACAACACTAATCCCCTAACAACACAAACCACTAACACCCTAACAACAAACAACACTAACACCCTAACAACAAAAACCACTAAACCCCAACAAGAAACAACCTTTAACCCCTAACAACAAACAACCCTAAACCCCTAACATCAAACAACACTAACACCCTAACAACAAACAACTCTAACCCCTAACAACAAACAACCCTAAACCCCTAACATCAAACAACACTAACCCCCTAACAACACAAACCACTAACACCCTAACAACAAACAACCCTAACCCCCTAACATCAAACAACACTAACACCCTAACAACAAAAACCACTAAACCCCAACAAGAAACAACCTTAAACCCCTAACAACAAACAACCCTAAACCCCTAACAACAAACAACACTAACACCCTAACAACAAACAACTCTAACCCCCTAACAACAAACAACCCTAAACCCCTAACATCAAACAACACTAACCCCCTAACAACACAAACCACTAACACCCTAACAACAAACAACACTAACACCCTAACAACAAAAACCACTAAACCCCAACAAGAAACAACCTTAAACCCCTAACAACAAACAACCCTAAACCCCTAACAACAAACAACACTAACACCCTACCAACAAACAACTCTAACCCCCTAACAACAAACAACCCTAAACCCCTAACATCAAACAGCACTAACCCCCTAACAACACAAACCACTAACACCCTAACAACAAACAACACTAACACCCTAACAACAAACACCACTAAACCCCAACAAGAAACAACCTTAAACCCCTAACAACAAACAACCCTAAACCCCTAACAACAAACAACACTAACACCCTAACAACAAACAACTCTAACCCCCTAACAACAAACAACCCTAAACCCCTAACATCAAACAACACTAACCCCCTAACAACACAAACCACTAACACCCTAACAACAAACAACACTAACACCCTAACAACAAAAACCACTAAACCCCAACAAGAAACAACCTTAAACCCCTAACAACAAACAACCCTAAACCCCTAACAACAAACAACACTAACACCCTAACAACAAACAACTCTAACCCCCTAACAACAAACAACCCTAAACCCCTAACATCAAACAACACTAACCCCCTAACAACACAAACCACTAACACCCTAACAACAAACAACACTAACACCCTAACAACAAAAACCACTAAACCCCAACAAGAAACAACCTTAAACCCCTAACAACAAACAACCCTAAACCCCTAACAAGAAACAACACTAACACCCTAACAACAAACAACTCAAACCCCCTAACAACAAACAACCCTAAACCCCTAACAACAAACAACACTAACACCCTAACAACAAACAAGTCTAACCCCCTAACAACAAACAACCCTAAACCCCTAACATCAAACAACACTAACCCCCTAACAACACAAACCACTAACACCCTAACAACAAACAACACTAACACCCTAACAACAAAAACCACTAAACCCCAACAAGAAACAACCCTGAACCCCTAACAACAAACACTAACCCCCTAACAACAAACAACCCTAACCCCTGAAAACCATAAACACTAACCCACTAACAACAAACAACCCTAACCCACTAACAACAAACAACCCTAAACCCCTAACATCAAACAACACTAACCCCCTAACAACACAAACCACTAACACCCTAACAACAAACAACACTAACACCCTAACAACAAAAACCACTAAACCCCAACAAGAAACAACCTTAAACCCCTAACAACAAACAACCCTAAACCCCTAACATCAAACAACACTAACACCCTAACAACAAACAACTCTAACCCCCTAACAACAAACAACCCTAAACCCCTAACATCAAACAACACTAACCCCCTAACAACACAAACCACTAACACCCTAACAACAAACAACACTAACACCCTAACAACAAAAACCACTAAACCCCAACAAGAAACAACCTTAAACCCCTAACAACAAACAACCCTAAACCCCTAACAACAAACAACACTAACACCCTAACAACAAACAACTCAAACCCCCTAACAACAAACAACCCTAAACCCCTAACAACAAACAACACTAACACCCTAACAACAAACAACTCTAACCCCCTAACAACAAACAACCCTAAACCCCTAACATCAAACAACACTAACCCCCTAACAACACAAACCACTAACACCCTAACAACAAACAACACTAACACCCTAACAACAAAAACCACTAAACCCCAACAAGAAACAACCCTAAACCCCTAACAACAAACACTAACCCCCTAACAACAAACAACCCTAACCCCTGAAAACCATAAACACTAACCCACTAACAACAAACAACACTAACCCACTAACAACAAACAACCCTAAACCCCTAACATCAAACAACACTAACCCCCTAACAACACAAACCACTAACACCCTAACAACAAACAACACTAACACCCTAACAACAAAAACCACTAAACCCCAACAAGAAACAACCTTAAACCCCTAACAACAAACAACCCTAAACCCCTAACATCAAACAACACTGACACCCTAACAACAAACAACTCTAACCCCCTAACAACAAACAACCCTAAACCCCTAACATCAAACAACACTAACACCCTAACAACAAAAACCACTAAACCCCAACAAGAAACAACCTTAAACCCCTAACAACAAACAACCCTAAACCCCTAACAACAAACAACACTAACACCCTAACAACAAACAACCCTAACCCCCTAACAACAAACAACCCTAAAACCCTAACATCAAACAACACTAACCCCCTAACAACACAAAACACTAACACCCTAACAACAAACAACACTAACACCCTAACAACAAACAACTCTAACCCCCTAACAACAAACAACCCTAAACCCCTAACATCAAACAACACTAACCCCCTAACAACACAAACCACTAACACCCTAACAACAAACAACACTAACACCCTAACAACAAAAACCACTAAACCCCAACAAGAAACAACCTTAAACCCCTAACAACAAACAACCCTAAACCCCTAACATCAAACAACACTAACACCCTAACAACAAACAACTCTAACCCCCTAACAACAAACAACCCTAAACCCCTAACATCAAACAACACTAACACCCTAACAACAAAAACCACTAAACCCCAACAAGAAACAACCTTAAACCCCTAACAACAAACAACCCTAAACCCCTAACAACAAACAACACTAACACCCTAACAACAAACAACCCTAACCCCCTAACAACAAACAACCCTAAAACCCTAACATCAAACAACACTAACCCCCTAACAACACAAAACACTAACACCCTAACAACAAACAACACTAACACCCTAACAACAAACAACTCTAACCCCCTAACAACAAACAACCCTAAACCCCTAACATCAAACAACACTAACCCCCTAACAAAACAAACCACTAACACCCTAACAACAAACAACACTAACACCCTAACAACAAAAACCACTAAACCCCAACAAGAAACAACCTTAAACCCCTAACAACAAACAACCCTAAACCCCTAACATCAAACAACACTAACACCCTAACAACAAACAACTCTAACCCCCTAACAACAAACAACCCTAAACCCCTAACATCAAACAACACTAACCCCCTAACAACACAAACCACTAACACCCTAACAACAAACAACACTAACACCCTAACAACAAAAACCACTAAACCCCAACAAGAAACAACCTTTAACCCCTAACAACAAACAACCCTAAACCCCTAACATCAAACAACACTAACACCCTAACAACAAACAACTCTAACCCCTAAGAACAAACAACCCTAAACCCCTAACATCAAACAACACTAACCCCCTAACAACACAAACCACTAACACCCTAACAACAAACAACCCTAACCCCCTAACATCAAACAACACTAACACCCTAACAACAAAAACCACTAAACCCCAACAAGAAACAACCTTAAACCCCTAACAACAAACAACCCTAAACCCCTAACAACAAACAACACTAACACCCTAACAACAAACAACTCTAACCCCCTAACAACAAACAACCCTAAACCCCTAACATCAAACAACACTAACCCCCTAACAACACAAACCACTAACACCCTAACAACAAACAACACTAACACCCTAACAACAAAAACCACTAAACCCCAACAAGAAACAACCTTAAACCCCTAACAACAAACAACCCTAAACCCCTAACAACAAACAACACTAACACCCTACCAACAAACAACTCTAACCCCCTAACAACAAACAACCCTAAACCCCTAACATCAAAGAGCACTAACCCCCTAACAACACAAACCACTAACACCCTAACAACAAACAACACTAACACCCTAACAACAAACACCACTAAACCCCAACAAGAAACAACCTTAAACCCCTAACAACAAACAACCCTAAACCCCTAACAACAAACAACACTAACACCCTAACAACAAACAACTCTAACCCCCTAACAACAAACAACCCTAAACCCCTAACATCAAACAACACTAACCCCCTAACAACACAAACCACTAACACCCTAACAACAAACAACACTAACACCCTCACAACAAAAACCACTAAACCCCAACAAGAAACAACCTTAAACCCCTAACAACAAACAACCCTAAACCCCTAACAACAAACAACACTAACACCCTAACAACAAACAACTCTAACCCCCTAACAACAAACAACCCTAAACCCCTAACATCAAACAACACTAACCCCCTAACAACACAAACCACTAACACCCTAACAACAAACAACACTAACACCCTAACAACAAAAACCACTAAACCCCAACAAGAAACAACCTTAAACCCCTAACAACAAACAACCCTAAACCCCTAACAACAAACAACACTAACACCCTAACAACAAACAACTCAAACCCCCTAACAACAAACAACCCTAAACCCCTAACAACAAACAACACTAACACCCTAACAACAAACAAGTCTAACCCCCTAACAACAAACAACCCTAAACCCCTAACATCAAACAACACTAACCCCCTAACAACACAAACCACTAACACCCTAACAAAAAAACCACTAAACCCCAACAAGAAACAACCTTAAACCCCTAGCAACAAACAACCCTAAACCCCTAACATCAAACAACACTAACACCCTAGCAACAAACAACTCTAACCCCCTAACAACAAACAACCCTAAACCCCTAACAACAAACAACACTAACACCCTAACAACAAACAACCCTAACCCACTAACAACAAACAACCCTAACCCACTAACAACAAAAACCACTAAACCCCAACAAGAAACAACCCTAAACCCCTAACAACAAACACTAACCCCCTAACAAAAAACAACACTAAACCCCTAATAAGAAACTACACTAACCCCGTAACAACAAACAACACTAACCCCGTAACAAGAAAGAACCCTAACCCCCTAACAAGAAAGAACACTAACACCCTAACAACAAACAACACTAAACCCCTAACATCAAAGAACACTAACACCCTAACAACAAACAACCGTAACCCCCTAACAACAAACACTAACCCCCAAACAACAAACAACCCTAACCCCTGAAAACCAAAAACACTAACCCACTAACAACAAACAACCCTAACCCACTAACAACAAACAACCCTAAACCCTAACATCAAACAACACTAACCCCCTAACAACACAAACCACTAACACCCTAACAACAAACAACACTAACACCCTAACAACAAAAACCACTAAACCCCAACAAGAAACAACCTTAAACCCCTAACAACAAACAACCCTAAACCCCTAACAACAAACAACACTAACACCCTAACAACAAACAACGCTAACCCCCTAACAACAAACAACCCTAAACCCCTAACATCAAACAACACTAACCCCCTAACAACACAAACCACTAACACCCTAACAACAAACAACACTAACACCCTAACAACAAAAACCACTAAACCCCAACAAGAAACAACCTTAAACCCCTAACAACAAACAACCCTAAACCCCTAACAAGAAACAACACTAACACCCTAACAACAAACAACTCAAACCCCCTAACAACAAACAACCCTAAACCCCTAACAACAAACAACACTAACACCCTAACAACAAACAAGTCTAACCCCCTAACAACAAACAACCCTAAACCCCTAACATCAAACAACACTAACCCCCTAACAACACAAACCACTAACACCCTAACAAAAAAACCACTAAACCCCAACAAGAAACAACCTTAAACCCCTAGCAACAAACAACCCTAAACCCCTAACATCAAACAACACTAACACCCTAGCAACAAACAACTCTAACCCCCTAACAACAAACAACCCTAAACCCCTAACAACAAACAACACTAACACCCTAACAACAAACAACCCTAACCCACTAACAACAAACAACCCTAACCCACTAACAACAAAAACCACTAAACCCCAACAAGAAACAACCCTAAACCCCTAACAACAAACACTAACCCCCTAACAAAAAACAACACTAAACCCCTAATAAGAAACTACACTAACCCCGTAACAACAAACAACACTAACCCCGTAACAAGAAAGAACCCTAACCCTCTAACAACAAAGAACACTAACACCCTAACAACAAACAACACTAAACCCCTAACATCAAAGAACACTAACACCCTAACAACAAACAACCGTAACCCCCTAACAACAAACACTAACCCCCAAACAACAAACAACCCTAACCCCTGAAAACCAAAAACACTAACCCACTAACAACAAACAACCCTAACCCACTAACAACAAACAACCCTAAACCCTAACATCAAACAACACTAACCCCCTAACAACACAAACCACTAACACCCTAACAACAAACAACACTAACACCCTAACAACAAAAACCACTAAACCCCAACAAGAAACAACCTTAAACCCCTAACAACAAACAACCCTAAACCCCTAACAACAAACAACACTAACACCCTAACAACAAACAACGCTAACCCCCTAACAACAAACAACCCTAAACCCCTAACATCAAACAACACTAACCCCCTAACAACACAAACCACTAACACCCTAACAACAAACAACACTAACACCCTAACAACAAAAACCACTAAACCCCAACAAGAAACAACCTTAAACCCCTAACAACAAACAACCCTAAACCCCTAACAACAAACAGCACTAACACCCTAGCATCAAACAACTCTAACCCCCTAACAACAAACAACCCTAAACCCCTAACATCAAACAACACATACCCCCTAACAACACAAACCACTAACACCCTAACAACAAACAACACTAACACCCTAACAACAAAAACCACTAAACCCCAACAAGAAACAACCTTAAACCCCTAACAACAAACAACCCTAACCCCTGAAAACCAAAAACACTAACCCACTAACAACAAACAACCCTAACCCACTAACAACAAAAAACCCTAAACCCCTAACATCAAACAACACTAACCCCCTAACAACACAAACCACTAACACCCTAACAACAAACAACACTAACACCCTAACAACAAAAACCACTAAACCCCAACAAGAAACAACCTTAAACCCCTAACAACAAACAACCCTAAACCCCTAACAACAAACAACACTAACACCCTAACAACAAACAACTCTAACCCCCTAACAACAAACAACCCTAAACCCCTAACATCAAACAACACTAACCCCCTAACAACACAAACCACTAACACCCTAACAACAAACAACACTAACACCCTAACAACAAAAACCACTAAACCCCAACAAGAAACAACCTTAAACCCCTAACAACAAACAACCCTAAACCCCTAACAAGAAACAACACTAACACCCTAACAACAAACAACTCAAACCCCCTAACAACAAACAACCCTAAACCCCTAACAACAAACAACACTAACACCCTAACAACAAACAACTCTAACCCCCTAACAACAAACAACCCTAAACCCCTAACATCAAACAACACTAACCCCCTAACAACACAAACCACTAACACCCTAACAACAAACAACACTAACACCCTAACAACAAAAACCACTAAACCCCAACAAGAAACAACCCTAAACCCCTAACAACAAACACTAACCCCCTAACAACAAACAACCCTAACCCCTGAAAACCATAAACACTAACCCACTAACAACAAACAACCCTAACCCACTAACAACAAACAACCCTAAACCCCTAACATCAAACAACACTAACCCCCTAACAACACAAACCACTAACACCCTAACAACAAACAACACTAACACCCTAACAACAAAAACCACTAAACCCCAACAAGAAACAACCTTAAACCCCTAACAACAAACAACCCTAAACCCCTAACATCAAACAACACTAACACCCTAACAACAAACAACTCTAACCCCCTAACAACAAACAACCCTAAACCCCTAACATCAAACAACACTAACACCCTAACAACAAAAACCACTAAACCCCAACAAGAAACAACCTGAAACCCCTAACAACAAACAACCCTAAACCCCTAACAACAAACAACACTAACACCCTAACAACAAACAACCCTAACCCCCTAACAACAAACAACCCTAAACCCCTAACATCAAACAACACTAACCCCCTAACAACACAAACCACTAACACCCTAACAACAAACAACACTAACACCCTAACAACAAACAACTCTAACCCCCTAACAACAAACAACCCTAAACCCCTAACATCAAACAACACTAACCCCCTAACAAAACAAACCACTAACACCCTAACAACAAACAACACTAACACCCTAACAACAAAAACCACTAAACCCCAACAAGAAACAACCTTAAACCCCTAACAACAAACAACCCTAAACCCCTAACATCAAACAACACTAACACCCTAACAACAAACAACTCTAACCCCCTAACAACAAACAACCCTAAACCCCTAACAACAAACAACACTAACACCCTAACAACACAAACCACTAACACCCAACAACAAACAACCCTAACACCCTAACAACAAAAACCACTAAACCCCAACAAGAAACAACCTTAAACCCCTAACAACAAACAACCCTAAACCCCTAACATCAAACAACACTAACACCCTAACAACAAACAACTCTAACCCCCTAACAACAAACAACCCTAAACCCCTAACAACAAACAACACTAACACCCTAACAACAAAAACCACTAAACCCCAACAAGAAACAACCTTAAACCCGTAACAACAAACAACCCTAAACCCCTAACAACAAACAACACTAACACCCTAACAACAAACAACTCTAACCCCCTAACAACAAACAACCCTAAACCCCTAACATCAAACAACACTAACCCCCTAACAACACAAACCACTAACACCCTAACAACAAACAACACTAACACCCTAACCACAAAAACCACTAAACCCCAACAAGAAACAACCTTAAACCCCTAACAACAAACAACCCTAAACCCCTAACAACAAACAACACTAACACCCTAACAACAAACAACTCTAACCCCCTAACAACAAACAACCCTAAACCCCTAACATCAAACAACACTAACCCCCTAACAACACAAACCACTAACACCCTAACAACAAAAACCACAAAACCCCAACAAGAAACAACCTTAAACCCCTAGCAACAAACAACCCTAAACCCCTAACATCAAACAACACTAACACCCTAGCAACAAACAACTCTAACCCCCTAACAACAAACAACCCTAAGCCCCTAACAACAAACAACACTAACACCCTAACAACAAACAACCCTAACCCACTAACAACAAACAACCCTAACCCACTAACAACAAAAACCACTAAACCCCAACAAGAAACAACCCTAAACCCCTAACAACAAACACTAACCCCCTAACAAAAAACAACACTAAACCCCTAACAAGAAACTACCCTAACACTGTAACAACAAACAACACTAACCCCGTAACAAGAAACAACCCTAACCCCCTAACAACAAAGAACACTAACACCCTAACAACAAACAACACTAAACCCCTAACATCAAAGAACACTAACACCCTAACAACAAACAACCGTAACCCCCTAACAACAAACACTAACCCCCAAACAACAAACAACCCTAACCCCTGAAAACCAAAAACACTAACCCACTAACAACAAACAACCCTAACCCACTAACAACAAACAACCCTAAACCCTAACATCAAACAACACTAACCCCCTAACAACACAAACCACTAACACCCTAACAACAAACAACACTAACACCCTAACAACAAAAACCACTAAACCCCAACAAGAAACAACCTTAAACCCCTAACAACAAACAACCCTAAACCCCTAACAACAAACAACACTAACACCCTAACAACAAACAACGCTAACCCCCTAACAACAAACAACCCTAAACCCCTAACATCAAACAACACTAACCCCCTAACAACACAAACCACTAACACCCTAACAACAAACAACACTAACACCCTAACAACAAAAACCACTAAACCCCAACAAGAAACAACCTTAAACCCCTAACAACAAACAACCCTAAACCCCTAACAACAAACAGCACTAACACCCTAGCAACAAACAACTCTAACCCCCTAACAACAAACAACCCTAAACCCCTAACATCAAACAACACAAACCCCCTAACAACACAAACCACTAACACCCTAACAACAAACAACACTAACACCCTAACAACAAAAACCACTAAACCCCAACAAGAAACAACCTTAAACCCCTAACAACAAACAACCCTAACCCCTGAAAACCAAAAACACTAACCCACTAACAACAAACAACCCTAACCCACTAACAACAAAAAACCCTAATCCCCTAACATCAAACAACACTAACCCCCTAACAACACAAACCACTAACACCCTAACAACAAACAACACTAACACCCTAACAACAAAAACCACTAAACCCCAACAAGAAACAACCTTAAACCCCTAACAACAAACAACCCTAAACCCCTAACAACAAACAACACTAACACCCTAACAACAAACAACTCTAACCCCCTAACAACAAACAACCCTAAACCCCTAACATGAAACAAAACTAACCCCCTAACAACACAAACCACTAACACCCTAACAACAAACAACCCTAACCCCCTAACAACAAACAACCCTAAACCCCTAACATCAAACAACACTAACACCCTAACAACACAAACCACTAACACCCTAACAACAAACAACCCTAACCCCCAACAACAAACACTAACCCCCAAACAACAAACAACCCTAACCCCTGAAAACCAAAAACACTAACCCACTAACAACAAACAACCCTACCCACTAACAACATACAACCCTAAACCCCTAACATCAAACAACACTAACCCCGTAACAACACAAACCACTAACACCCTAACAACAAACAACACTAACACCCTAACAACAAAAACCACTAAACCCCAACAAGAAACAACCTTAAACCCCTAACAACAAACAACCCTAAACCCCTAACATCAAACAACACTAACACCCTAACAACAAACAACTCTAACCCCCTAACAACAAACAACCCTAAACCCCTAACATCAAACAACACTAACACCCTAACAACAAAAACCACTAAACCCCAACAAGAAACAACCTTAAACCCCTAACAACAAACAACCCTAAACCCCTAACAACAAACAACACTAACACCCTAACAACAAACAACTCTAACCCCCTAACAACAAACAACCCTAAACCCCTAACATCAAACAACACTAACCCCCTAACAACACAAACCACTAACACCCTAACAACAAACAACACTAACACCCTAACAACAAAAACCACTAAACCCCAACAAGAAACAGCCCTAAACCCCTAACAACAAACAACCCTAAACCCCTAACAACAAACAACACTAACACCCTAACAACAAACAACTCTAACCCCCTAACAACAAACAACCCTAAACCCCTAACATCAAACAACACTAACCCCCTAACAACACAAACCACTAACACCCTAACAACAAACAACACTAACACCCTAACAACAAAAACCACTAAACCCCAACAAGAAACAACCCTAAACCCCTAACAACAAACACTAACCCCCTAACAACAAACAACCCTAACCCCTGAAAACCATAAACACTAACCCACTAACAACAAACAACCCTAACCCACTAACAACAAACAACCCTAAACCCCTAACATCAAACAACACTAACCCCCTAACAACACAAACCACTAACACCCTAACAACAAACAACACTAACACCCTAACAACAAAAACCACTAAACCCCAACAAGAAACAACCTTAAACCCCTAACAACAAACAACCCTAAACCCCTAACAACAAACAGCACTAACACCCTAGCATCAAACAACTCTAACCCCCTAACAACAAACAACCCTAAACCCCTAACATCAAACAACACAAACCCCCTAACAACACAAACCACTAACACCCTAACAACAAACAACACTAACACCCTAACAACAAAAACCACTAAACCCCAACAAGAAACAACCTTAAACCCCTAACAACAAACAACCCTAACCCCTGAAAACCAAAAACACTAACCCACTAACAACAAAAAACCCTAACCCACTAACAACAAAAAACCCTAAACCCCTAACATCAAACAACACTAACCCCCTAACAACACAAACCACTAACACCCTAACAACAAACAACACTAACACCCTAACAACAAAAAGCACTAAACCCCAACAAGAAACAACCTTAAACCCCTAACAACAAACAACCCTAAACCCCTAACAACAAACAACACTAACACCCTAACAACAAACAACTCTAACCCCCTAACAACAAACAACCCTAAACCCCTAATATCAAACAACACTAACCCCCTAACAACACAAACCACTAACACCCTAACAACAAAAACCCTAATCCCCTAACAACAAACAACCCTAAACCCCTAACATCAAACAACACTAACACCCTAACAACACAAACCACTAACACCGTAACAACAAACAACCCTAACCCCCAACAACAAACACTAACCCCCAAACAACAAACAACCCTAACCCCTGAAAACCAAAAACACTAACCCACTAACAACAAACAACCCTACCCACTAACAACAAACAACCCTAAACCCCTAACATCAAACAACACTAACCCCCTAACAACACAAACCACTAACACCCTAACAACAAACAACACTAACACCCTAACAACAAAAACCACTAAACCCCAACAAGAAACAACGTTAAACCCGTAACAACAAACAACCCTAAACCCCTAACATCAAACAACACTAACACCCTAACAACAAACAACTCTAACCCCCTAACAACAAACAACCCTAAACCCCTAACATCAAACAACACTAACACCCTAACAACAAAAACCACTAAACCCCAACAAGAAACAACCTTAAACCCCTAACAACAAACAACCCTAAACCCCTAACAACAAACAACACTAACACCCTAACAACAAACAACTCTAACCCCCTAACAACAAACAACCCTAAACCCCTAACATCAAACAACACTAACCCCCTAACAACACAAACCACTAACACCCTAACAACAAACAACACTAACACCCTAACAACAAAAACCACTAAACCCCAACAAGAAACAACCTTAAACCCCTAACAACAAACAACCCTAAACCCCTAACAACAAACAACACTAACACCCTACCAACAAACAACTCTAACCCCCTATCAACAAACAACCCTAAACCCCTAACATCAAACAACACTAACCCCCTAACAACACAAACCACTAACACCCTAACAACAAACAACACTAACACCCTAACAACAAAAACCACTAAACCCCAACAAGAAACAACCCTAAACCCCTAACAACAAACACTAACCCCCTAACAACAAACAACCCTAACCCCTGAAAACCATAAACACTAACCCACTAACAACAAACAACCCTAACCCACTAACAACAAACAACCCTAAACCCCTAACATCAAACAACACTAACCCCCTAACAACACAAACCACTAACACCCTAACAACAAACAACACTAACACCCTAACAACAAAAACCACTAAACCCCAACAAGAAACAACCTTAAACCCCTAACAACAAACAACCCTAAACCCCTAACATCAAACAACACTAACACCCTAACAACAAACAACTCTAACCCCCTAACAACAAACAACCCTAAACCCCTAACATCAAACAACACTAACCCCCTAACAACACAAACCACTAACACCCTAACAACAAACAACACTAACACCCTAACAACAAAAACCACTAAACCCCAACAAGAAACAACCTTAAACCCCTAACAACAAACAACCCTAAACCCCTAACAAGAAACAACACTAACACCCTAACAACAAACAACTCAAACCCCCTAACAACAAACAACCCTAAACCCCTAACAACAAACAACACTAACACCCTAACAACAAACAACTCTAACCCCCTAACAACAAACAACCCTAAACCCCTAACATCAAACAACACTAACCCCCTAACAACACAAACCACTAACACCCTAACAACAAACAACACTAACACCCTAACAACAAAAACCACTAAACCCCAACAAGAAACAACCCTAAACCCCTAACAACAAACACTAACCCCCTAACAACAAACAACCCTAACCCCTGAAAACCATAAACACTAACCCACTAACAACAAACAACCCTAACCCACTAACAACAAACAACCCTAAACCCCTAACATCAAACAACACTAACCCCCTAACAACACAAACCACTAACACCCTAACAACAAACAACACTAACACCCTAACAACAAAAACCACTAAACCCCAACAAGAAACAACCTTAAACCCCTAACAACAAACAACCCTAAACCCCTAACATCAAACAACACTAACACCCTAACAACAAACAACTCTAACCCCCTAACAACAAACAACCCTAAACCCCTAACATCAAACAACACTAACACCCTAACAACAAAAACCACTAAACCCCAACAAGAAACAACCTGAAACCCCTAACAACAAACAACCCTAAACCCCTAACAACAAACAACACTAACACCCTAACAACAAACAACCCTAACCCCCTAACAACAAACAACCCTAAACCCCTAACATCAAACAACACTAACCCCCTAACAACACAAACCACTAACACCCTAACAACAAACAACACTAACACCCTAACAACAAACAACTCTAACCCCCTAACAACAAACAACCCTAAACCCCTAACATCAAACAACACTAACCCCCTAACAAAACAAACCACTAACACCCTAACAACAAACAACACTAACACCCTAACAACAAAAACCACTAAACCCCAACAAGAAACAACCTTAAACCCCTAACAACAAACAACCCTAAACCCCTAACATCAAACAACACTAACACCCTAACAACAAACAACTCTAACCCCCTAACAACAAACAACCCTAAACCCCTAACAACAAACAACACTAACACCCTAACAACACAAACCACTAACACCCAACAACAAACAACCCTAACACCCTAACAACAAAAACCACTAAACCCCAACAAGAAACAACCTTAAACCCCTAACAACAAACAACCCTAAACCCCTAACATCAAACAACACTAACACCCTAACAACAAACAACTCTAACCCCCTAACAACAAACAACCCTAAACCCCTAACAACAAACAACACTAACACCCTAACAACAAAAACCACTAAACCCCAACAAGAAACAACCTTAAACCCGTAACAACAAACAACCCTAAACCCCTAACAACAAACAACACTAACACCCTAACAACAAACAACTCTAACCCCCTAACAACAAACAACCCTAAACCCCTAACATCAAACAACACTAACCCCCTAACAACACAAACCACTAACACCCTAACAACAAACAACACTAACACCCTAACCACAAAAACCACTAAACCCCAACAAGAAACAACCTTAAACCCCTAACAACAAACAACCCTAAACCCCTAACAACAAACAACACTAACACCCTAACAACAAACAACTCTAACCCCCTAACAACAAACAACCCTAAACCCCTAACATCAAACAACACTAACCCCCTAACAACACAAACCACTAACACCCTAACAACAAAAACCACAAAACCCCAACAAGAAACAACCTTAAACCCCTAGCAACAAACAACCCTAAACCCCTAACATCAAACAACACTAACACCCTAGCAACAAACAACTCTAACCCCCTAACAACAAACAACCCTAAGCCCCTAACAACAAACAACACTAACACCCTAACAACAAACAACCCTAACCCACTAACAACAAACAACCCTAACCCACTAACAACAAAAACCACTAAACCCCAACAAGAAACAACCCTAAACCCCTAACAACAAACACTAACCCCCTAACAAAAAACAACACTAAACCCCTAACAAGAAACTACCCTAACACTGTAACAACAAACAACACTAACCCCGTAACAAGAAACAACCCTAACCCCCTAACAACAAAGAACACTAACACCCTAACAACAAACAACACTAAACCCCTAACATCAAAGAACACTAACACCCTAACAACAAACAACCGTAACCCCCTAACAACAAACACTAACCCCCAAACAACAAACAACCCTAACCCCTGAAAACCAAAAACACTAACCCACTAACAACAAACAACCCTAACCCACTAACAACAAACAACCCTAAACCCTAACATCAAACAACACTAACCCCCTAACAACACAAACCACTAACACCCTAACAACAAACAACACTAACACCCTAACAACAAAAACCACTAAACCCCAACAAGAAACAACCTTAAACCCCTAACAACAAACAACCCTAAACCCCTAACAACAAACAACACTAACACCCTAACAACAAACAACGCTAACCCCCTAACAACAAACAACCCTAAACCCCTAACATCAAACAACACTAACCCCCTAACAACACAAACCACTAACACCCTAACAACAAACAACACTAACACCCTAACAACAAAAACCACTAAACCCCAACAAGAAACAACCTTAAACCCCTAACAACAAACAACCCTAAACCCCTAACAACAAACAGCACTAACACCCTAGCAACAAACAACTCTAACCCCCTAACAACAAACAACCCTAAACCCCTAACATCAAACAACACAAACCCCCTAACAACACAAACCACTAACACCCTAACAACAAACAACACTAACACCCTAACAACAAAAACCACTAAACCCCAACAAGAAACAACCTTAAACCCCTAACAACAAACAACCCTAACCCCTGAAAACCAAAAACACTAACCCACTAACAACAAACAACCCTAACCCACTAACAACAAAAAACCCTAATCCCCTAACATCAAACAACACTAACCCCCTAACAACACAAACCACTAACACCCTAACAACAAACAACACTAACACCCTAACAACAAAAACCACTAAACCCCAACAAGAAACAACCTTAAACCCCTAACAACAAACAACCCTAAACCCCTAACAACAAACAACACTAACACCCTAACAACAAACAACTCTAACCCCCTAACAACAAACAACCCTAAACCCCTAACATGAAACAAAACTAACCCCCTAACAACACAAACCACTAACACCCTAACAACAAACAACCCTAACCCCCTAACAACAAACAACCCTAAACCCCAAACATCAAACAACACTAACACCCTAACAACACAAACCACTAACACCCTAACAACAAACAACCCTAACCCCCAACAACAAACACTAACCCCCAAACAACAAACAACCCTAACCCCTGAAAACCAAAAACACTAACCCACTAACAACAAACAACCCTACCCACTAACAACATACAACCCTAAACCCCTAACATCAAACAACACTAACCCCCTAACAACACAAACCACTAACACCCTAACAACAAACAACACTAACACCCTAACAACAAAAACCACTAAACCCCAACAAGAAACAACCTTAAACCCCTAACAACAAACAACCCTAAACCCCTAACATCAAACAACACTAACACCCTAACAACAAACAACTCTAACCCCCTAACAACAAACAACCCTAAACCCCTAACATCAAACAACACTAACACCCTAACAACAAAAACCACTAAACCCCAACAAGAAACAACCTTAAACCCCTAACAACAAACAACCCTAAACCCCTAACAACAAACAACACTAACACCCTAACAACAAACAACTCTAACCCCCTAACAACAAACAACCCTAAACCCCTAACATCAAACAACACTAACCCCCTAACAACACAAACCACTAACACCCTAACAAGAAACAACACTAACACCCTAACAACAAAAACCACTAAACCCCAACAAGAAACAGCCCTAAACCCCTAACAACAAACAACCCTAAACCCCTAACAACAAACAACACTAACACCCTAACAACAAACAACTCTAACCCCCTAACAACAAACAACCCTAAACCCCTAACATCAAACAACACTAACCCCCTAACAACACAAACCACTAACACCCTAACAACAAACAACACTAACACCCTAACAACAAAAACCACTAAACCCCAACAAGAAACAACCCTAAACCCCTAACAACAAACACTAACCCCCTAACAACAAACAACCCTAACCCCTGAAAACCATAAACACTAACCCACTAACAACAAACAACCCTAACCCACTAACAACAAACAACCCTAAACCCCTAACATCAAACAACACTAACCCCCTAACAACACAAACCACTAACACCCTAACAACAAACAACACTAACACCCTAACAACAAAAACCACTAAACCCCAACAAGAAACAACCTTAAACCCCTAACAACAAACAACCCTAAACCCCTAACATCAAACAACACTAACACCCTAACAACAAACAACTCTAACCCCCTAACAACAAACAACCCTAAACCCCTAACATCAAACAACACTAACCCCCTAACAACACAAACCACTAACACCCTAACAACAAACAACACTAACACCCTAACAACAAAAACCACTAAACCCCAACAAGAAACAACCTTAAACCCCTAACAACAAACAACCCTAAACCCCTAACAAGAAACAACACTAACACCCTAACAACAAACAACTCAAACCCCCTAACAACAAACAACCCTAAACCCCTAACAACAAACAACACTAACACCCTAACAACAAACAACTCTAACCCCCTAACAACAAACAACCCTAAACCCCTAACATCAAACAACACTAACCCCCTAACAACACAAACCACTAACACCCTAACAACAAACAACACTAACACCCTAACAACAAAAACCACTAAACCCCAACAAGAAACAACCCTAAACCCCTAACAACAAACACTAACCCCCTAACAACAAACAACCCTAACCCCTGAAAACCATAAACACTAACCCACTAACAACAAACAACCCTAACCCACTAACAACAAACAACCCTAAACCCCTAACATCAAACAACACTAACCCCCTAACAACACAAACCACTAACACCCTAACAACAAACAACACTAACACCCTAACAACAAAAACCACTAAACCCCAACAAGAAACAACCTTAAACCCCTAACAACAAACAACCCTAAACCCCTAACATCAAACAACACTAACACCCTAACAACAAACAACTCTAACCCCCTAACAACAAACAACCCTAAACCCCTAACATCAAACAACACTAACACCCTAACAACAAAAACCACTAAACCCCAACAAGAAACAACCTTAAACCCCTAACAACAAACAACCCTAAACCCCTAACAACAAACAACACTAACACCCTAACAACAAACAACCCTAACCCCCTAACAACAAACAACCCTAAACCCCTAACATCAAACAACACTAACCCCCTAACAACACAAACCACTAACACCCTAACAACAAACAACACTAACACCCTAACAACAAACAACTCTAACCCCCTAACAACAAACAACCCTAAACCCCTAACATCAAACAACACTAACCCCCTAACAAAACAAACCACTAACACCCGAACAACAAACAACACTAACACCCTAACAACAAAAACCACTAAACCCCAACAAGAAACAACCTTAAACCCCTAACAACAAACAACCCTAAACCCCTAACAAGAAACAACACTAACACCCTAACAACAAACAACTCAAACCCCCTAACAACAAACAACCCTAAACCCCTAACAACAAACAACACTAACACCCTAACAACAAACAACTCTAACCCCCTAACAACAAACAACCCTAAACCCCTAACATCAAACAACACTAACCCCCTAACAACACAAACCACTAACACCCTAACAACAAACAACACTAACACCCTAACAACAAAAACCACTAAACCCCAACAAGAAACAACCCTAAACCCCTAACAACAAACACTAACCCCCTAACAACAAACAACCCTAACCCCTGAAAACCATAAACACTAACCCACTAACAACAAACAACCCTAACCCACTAACAACAAACAACCCTAAACCCCTAACATCAAACAACACTAACCCCCTAACAACACAAACCACTAACACCCTAACAACAAACAACACTAACACCCTAACAACAAAAACCACTAAACCCCAACAAGAAACAACCTTAAACCCCTAACAACAAACAACCCTAAACCCCTAACATCAAACAACACTAACACCCTAACAACAAACAACTCTAACCCCCTAACAACAAACAACCCTAAACCCCTAACATCAAACAACACTAACACCCTAACAACAAAAACCACTAAACCCCAACAAGAAACAACCTTAAACCCCTAACAACAAACAACCCTAAACCCCTAACAACAAACAACACTAACACCCTAACAACAAACAACTCAAACCCCCTAACAACAAACAACCCTAAACCCCTAACATCAAACAACACTAACCCCCTAACAACACAAACCACTAACACCCTAACAACAAAAACCACTAAACCCCAACAAGAAACAACCTTAAACCCCTAACAACAAACAACCCTAAACCCCTAACATCAAACAACACTAACACCCTAGCAACAAACAACTCTAACCCCCTAACAACAAACAACCCTAAACCCCTAACAACAAACAACACTAACACCCTAACAACAAACAACTCTAACCCACTAACAACAAACAACCCTAACCCACTAACAACAAAAACCACTAAACCCCAACAAGAAACAACCCTAAACCCCTAACAACAAACACTAACCCCCTAACAAAAAACAACACTAAACCCCTAACAAGAAACTACCCTAACCCCGTAACAACAAACAACACTAACCCCGTAACAAGAAACAACCCTAACCCCCTAACAACAAAGAACACTAACACCCTAACAACAAACAACCCTAAACCCCTAACATCAAAGAACACTAACACCCTAACAACAAACAACCGTAACCCCCTAACAACAAACACTAACCCCCAAACAACAAACAACCCTAACCCCTGAAAACCAAAAACACTAACCCACTAACAACAAACAACCCTAACCCACTAACAACAAACAACCCTAAACCCTAACATCAAACAACACTAACCCCCTAACAACACAAACCACTAACACCCTAACAACAAACAACACTAACACCCTAACAACAAAAACCACTAAACCCCAACAAGAAACAACCTTAAACCCCTAACAACAAACAACCCTAAACCCCTAACAACAAACAACACTAACACCCTAACAACAAACAACGCTAACCCCCTAACAACAAACAACCCTAAACCCCTAACATCAAACAACACTAACCCCCTAACAACACAAACCACTAACACCCTAACAACAAACAACACTAACACCCTAACAACAAAAACCACTAAACCCCAACAAGAAACAACCTTAAACCCCTAACAACAAACAACCCTAAACCCCTAACAACAAACAGCACTAACACCCTAGCATCAAACAACTCTAACCCCCTAACAACAAACAACCCTAAACCCCTAACATCAAACAACACAAACCCCCAACAACACAAACCACTAACACCCTAACAACAAACAACACTAACACCCTAACAACAAAAACCACTAAACCCCAACAAGAAACAACCTTAAACCCCTAACAACAAACAACCCTAACCCCTGAAAACCAAAAACACTAACCCACTAACAACAAACAACCCTAACCCACTAACAACAAAAAACCCTAAACCCCTAACATCAAACAATACTAACCCCCTAACAACACAAACCACTAACACCCTAACAACAAACAACACTAACACCCTAACAACAAAAACCACTAAACCCCAACAAGAAACAACCTTAAACCCCTAACAACAAACAACCCTAAACCCCTAACAACAAACAACACTAACACCCTAACAACAAACAACTCTAACCCCCTAACAATAAACAACCCTAAACCCCTAATATCAAACAACACTAAACCCCTAACAACACAAACCACTAACACCCTAACAACAAAAACCCTAATCCCCTAACAACAAACAACCCTAAACCCCTAACATCAAACAACACTAACCCCCTAACAACACAAACCACTAACACCCTAACAACAAACAACACTAACACCCTAACAACAAAAACCACTAAACCCCAACAAGAAACAACCTTAAACCCCTAACAACAAACAACCCTAAACCCCTAACAAGAAACAACACTAACACCCTAACAACAAACAACTCAAACCCCCTAACAACAAACAACCCTAAACCCCTAACAACAAACAACACTAACACCCTAACAACAAACAACTCTAACCCCCTAACAACAAACAACCCTAAACCCCTAACATCAAACAACACTAACCCCCTAACAACACAAACCACTAACACCCTAACAACAAACAACCCTAACCCCCAACAACAAACACTAACCCCCAAACAACAAACAACCCTAACCCCTGAAAACCAAAAACACTAACCCACTAACAACAAACAACCCTACCCACTAACAACAAACAACCCTAAACCCCTAACATGAAACAACACTAACCCCCTAACAACACAAACCACTAACACCCTAACAACAAACAACACTAACACCCTAACAACAAAAACCACTAAACCCCAACAAGAAACAACGTTAAACCCCTAACAACAAACAACCCTAAACCCCTAACATCAAACAACACTAACACCCTAACAACAAACAACTCTAACCCCCTAACAACAAACAACCCTAAACCCCTAACATCAAACACTAACACCCTAACAACAAAAACCACTAAACCCCAACAAGAAACAACCTTAAACCCCTAACAACAAACAACCCTAAACCCCTAACAACAAACAACACTAACACCCTAACAACAAACAACTCTAACCCCCTAACAACAAACAACCCTAAACCCCTAACATCAAACAACACTAACCGCCTAACAACACAAACCACTAACACCCTAACAACAAACAACACTAACACCCTAACAACAAAAACCACTAAACCCCAACAAGAAACAACCTTAAACCCCTAACAACAAACAACCCTAAACCCCTAACAACAAACAACACTAACACCCTACCAACAAACAACTCTAACCCCCTAACAACAAACAACCCTAAACCCCTAACATCAAACAACACTAACCCCCAACAACACAAACCACTAACACCCTAACAACAAACAACACTAACACCCTAACAACAAACACCACTAAACCCCAACAAGAAACAACCTTAAACCCCTAACAACAAACAACCCTAAACCCCTAACAACAAACAACACTAACACCCTAACAACAAACAACTCTAACCCCCTATCAACAAACAACCCTAAACCCCTAACATCAAACAACACTAACCCCCTAACAGCACAAACCACTAACACCCTAACAACAAACAACACTAACACCCTAACAACAAAAACCACTAAACCCCAACAAGAAACAACCCTAAACCCCTAACAACAAACACTAACCCCCTAACAACAAACAACCCTAACCCCTGAAAACCATAAACACTAACCCACTAACAACAAACAACCCTAACCCACTAACAACAAACAACCCTAAACCCCTAACATCAAACAACACTAACCCCCTAACAACACAAACCACTAACACCCTAACAACAAACAACACTAACACCCTAACAACAAAAACCACTAAACCCCAACAAGAAACAACCTTAAACCCCTAACAACAAACAACCCTAAACCCCTAACATCAAACAACACTAACACCCTAACAACAAACAACTCTAACCCCCTAACAACAAACAACCCTAAACCCCTAACATCAAACAACACTAACCCCCTAACAACACAAACCACTAACACCCTAACAACAAACAACACTAACACCCTAACAACAAAAACCACTAAACCCCAACAAGAAACAACCCTAAACCCCTAACAACAAACACTAACCCCCTAACAAGAAACAACCCTAACCCCTGAAAACCATAAACACTAACCCACTAACAACAAACAACACTAACCCCCTAACAACAAACAACCCTAAACCCCTAACATCAAACAACACTAACCCCCTAACAACACAAACCACTAACACCCTAACAACAAACAACACTAACACCCTAACAACAAAAACCACTAAACCCCAACAAGAAACAACCTTAAACCCCTAACAACAAACAACCCTAAACCCCTAACAACAAACAGCACTAACACCCTAGCATCAAACAACTCTAACCCCCTAACAACAAACAACCCTAAACCCCTAACATCAAACAACACAAACCCCCAACAACACAAACCACTAACACCCTCACAACAAACAACACTAACACCCTAACAACAAAAACCACTAAACCCCAACAAGAAACAACCTTAAACCCCTAACAACAAACAACCCTAACCCCTGAAAACCAAAAACACTAACCCACTAACAACAAACAACCCTAACCCACTAACAACAAAAAACCCTAAACCCCTAACATCAAACAATACTAACCCCCTAACAACACAAACCACTAACACCCTAACAACAAACAACACTAACACCCTAACAACAAAAACCACTAAACCCCAACAAGAAACAACCTTAAACCCCTAACAACAAACAACCCTAAACCCCTAACAACAAACAACACTAACACCCTAACAACAAACAACTCTAACCCCCTAACAATAAACAACCCTAAACCCCTAATATCAAACAACACTAAACCCCTAACAACACAAACCACTAACACCCTAACAACAAAAACCCTAATCCCCTAACAACAAACAACCCTAAACCCCTAACATCAAACAACACTAACCCCCTAACAACACAAACCACTAACACCCTAACAACAAACAACACTAACACCCTAACAACAAAAACCACTAAACCCCAACAAGAAACAACCTTAAACCCCTAACAACAAACAACCCTAAACCCCTAACAAGAAACAACACTAACACCCTAACAACAAACAACTCAAACCCCCTAACAACAAACAACCCTAAACCCCTAACAACAAACAACACTAACACCCTAACAACAAACAACTCTAACCCCCTAACAACAAACAACCCTAAACCCCTAACATCAAACAACACTAACCCCCTAACAACACAAACCACTAACACCCTAACAACAAACAACCCTAACCCCCAACAACAAACACTAACCCCCAAACAACAAACAACCCTAACCCCTGAAAACCAAAAACACTAACCCACTAACAACAAACAACCCTACCCACTAACAACAAACAACCCTAAACCCCTAACATGAAACAACACTAACCCCCTAACAACACAAACCACTAACACCCTAACAACAAACAACACTAACACCCTAACAACAAAAACCACTAAACCCCAACAAGAAACAACGTTAAACCCCTAACAACAAACAACCCTAAACCCCTAACATCAAACAACACTAACACCCTAACAACAAACAACTCTAACCCCCTAACAACAAACAACCCTAAACCCCTAACATCAAACAACACTAACACCCTAACAACAAAAACCACTAAACCCCAACAAGAAACAACCTTAAACCCCTAACAACAAACAACCCTAAACCCCTAACAACAAACAACACTAACACCCTAACAACAAACAACTCTAACCCCCTAACAACAAACAACCCTAAACCCCTAACATCAAACAACACTAACCGCCTAACAACACAAACCACTAACACCCTAACAACAAACAACACTAACACCCTAACAACAAAAACCACTAAACCCCAACAAGAAACAACCTTAAACCCCTAACAACAAACAACCCTAAACCCCTAACAACAAACAACACTAACACCCTACCAACAAACAACTCTAACCCCCTAACAACAAACAACCCTAAACCCCTAACATCAAACAACACTAACCCCCAACAACACAAACCACTAACACCCTAACAACAAACAACACTAACACCCTAACAACAAACACCACTAAACCCCAACAAGAAACAACCTTAAACCCCTAACAACAAACAACCCTAAACCCCTAACAACAAACAACACTAACACCCTAACAACAAACAACTCTAACCCCCTATCATCAAACAACCCTAAACCCCTAACATCAAACAACACTAACCCCCTAACAGCACAAACCACTAACACCCTAACAACAAACAACACTAACACCCTAACAACAAAAACCACTAAACCCCAACAAGAAACAACCCTAAACCCCTAACAACAAACACTAACCCCCTAACAACAAACAACCCTAACCCCTGAAAACCATAAACACTAACCCACTAACAACAAACAACCCTAACCCACTAACAACAAACAACCCTAAACCCCTAACATCAAACAACACTAACCCCCTAACAACACAAACCACTAACACCCTAACAACAAACAACACTAACACCCTAACAACAAAAACCACTAAACCCCAACAAGAAACAACCTTAAACCCCTAACAACAAACAACCCTAAACCCCTAACATCAAACAACACTAACACCCTAACAACAAACAACTCTAACCCCCTAACAACAAACAACCCTAAACCCCTAACATCAAACAACACTAACCCCCTAACAACACAAACCACTAACACCCTAACAACAAACAACACTAACACCCTAACAACAAAAACCACTAAACCCCAACAAGAAACAACCCTAAACCCCTAACAACAAACACTAACCCCCTAACAAGAAACAACCCTAACCCCTGAAAACCATAAACACTAACCCACTAACAACAAACAACACTAACCCCCTAACAACAAACAACCCTAAACCCCTAACATCAAACAACACTAACCCCCTAACAACACAAACCACTAACACCCTAACAACAAACAACACTAACACCCTAACAACAAAAACCACTAAACCCCAACAAGAAACAACCTTAAACCCCTAACAACAAACAACCCTAAACCCCTAACATCAAACAACACTAACACCCTAACAACAAACAACTCTAACCCCCTAACAACAAACAACCCTAAACCCCTAACATCAAACAACACTAACACCCTAACAACAAAAACCACTAAACCCCAACAAGAAACAACCTTAAACCCCTAACAACAAACAACCCTAAACCCCTAACAACAAACAACACTAACACCCTAACAACAAACAACCCTAACCCCCTAACAACAAACAACCCTAAAACCCTAACATCAAACAACACTAACCCCCTAACAACACAAAACACTAACACCCTAACAACAAACAACACTAACACCCTAACAACAAACAACTCTAACCCCCTAACAACAAACAACCCTAAACCCCTAACATCAAACAACACTAACCCCCTAACAAAACAAACCACTAACACCCTAACAACAAACAACACTAACACCCTAACAACAAAAACCACTAAACCCCAACAAGAAACAACCTTAAACCCCTAACAACAAACAACCCTAAACCCCTAACATCAAACAACACTAACACCCTAACAACAAACAACTCTAACCCCCTAACAACAAACAACCCTAAACCCCTAACATCAAACAACACTAATCCCCTAACAACACAAACCACTAACACCCTAACAACAAACAACACTAACACCCTAACAACAAAAACCACTAAACCCCAACAAGAAACAACCTTTAACCCCTAACAACAAACAACCCTAAACCCCTAACATCAAACAACACTAACACCCTAACAACAAACAACTCTAACCCCTAACAACAAACAACCCTAAACCCCTAACATCAAACAACACTAACCCCCTAACAACACAAACCACTAACACCCTAACAACAAACAACCCTAACCCCCTAACATCAAACAACACTAACACCCTAACAACAAAAACCACTAAACCCCAACAAGAAACAACCTTAAACCCCTAACAACAAACAACCCTAAACCCCTAACAACAAACAACACTAACACCCTAACAACAAACAACTCTAACCCCCTAACAACAAACAACCCTAAACCCCTAACATCAAACAACACTAACCCCCTAACAACACAAACCACTAACACCCTAACAACAAACAACACTAACACCCTAACAACAAAAACCACTAAACCCCAACAAGAAACAACCTTAAACCCCTAACAACAAACAACCCTAAACCCCTAACAACAAACAACACTAACACCCTACCAACAAACAACTCTAACCCCCTAACAACAAACAACCCTAAACCCCTAACATCAAACAGCACTAACCCCCTAACAACACAAACCACTAACACCCTAACAACAAACAACACTAACACCCTAACAACAAACACCACTAAACCCCAACAAGAAACAACCTTAAACCCCTAACAACAAACAACCCTAAACCCCTAACAACAAACAACACTAACACCCTAACAACAAACAACTCTAACCCCCTAACAACAAACAACCCTAAACCCCTAACATCAAACAACACTAACCCCCTAACAACACAAACCACTAACACCCTAACAACAAACAACACTAACACCCTAACAACAAAAACCACTAAACCCCAACAAGAAACAACCTTAAACCCCTAACAACAAACAACCCTAAACCCCTAACAACAAACAACACTAACACCCTAACAACAAACAACTCTAACCCCCTAACAACAAACAACCCTAAACCCCTAACATCAAACAACACTAACCCCCTAACAACACAAACCACTAACACCCTAACAACAAACAACACTAACACCCTAACAACAAAAACCACTAAACCCCAACAAGAAACAACCTTAAACCCCTAACAACAAACAACCCTAAACCCCTAACAAGAAACAACACTAACACCCTAACAACAAACAACTCAAACCCCCTAACAACAAACAACCCTAAACCCCTAACAACAAACAACACTAACACCCTAACAACAAACAAGTCTAACCCCCTAACAACAAACAACCCTAAACCCCTAACATCAAACAACACTAACCCCCTAACAACACAAACCACTAACACCCTAACAACAAACAACACTAACACCCTAACAACAAAAACCACTAAACCCCAACAAGAAACAACCCTGAACCCCTAACAACAAACACTAACCCCCTAACAACAAACAACCCTAACCCCTGAAAACCATAAACACTAACCCACTAACAACAAACAACCCTAACCCACTAACAACAAACAACCCTAAACCCCTAACATCAAACAACACTAACCCCCTAACAACACAAACCACTAACACCCTAACAACAAACAACACTAACACCCTAACAACAAAAACCACTAAACCCCAACAAGAAACAACCTTAAACCCCTAACAACAAACAACCCTAAACCCCTAACATCAAACAACACTAACACCCTAACAACAAACAACTCTAACCCCCTAACAACAAACAACCCTAAACCCCTAACATCAAACAACACTAACCCCCTAACAACACAAACCACTAACACCCTAACAACAAACAACACTAACACCCTAACAACAAAAACCACTAAACCCCAACAAGAAACAACCTTAAACCCCTAACAACAAACAACCCTAAACCCCTAACAACAAACAACACTAACACCCTAACAACAAACAACTCAAACCCCCTAACAACAAACAACCCTAAACCCCTAACAACAAACAACACTAACACCCTAACAACAAACAACTCTAACCCCCTAACAACAAACAACCCTAAACCCCTAACATCAAACAACACTAACCCCCTAACAACACAAACCACTAACACCCTAACAACAAACAACACTAACACCCTAACAACAAAAACCACTAAACCCCAACAAGAAACAACCCTAAACCCCTAACAACAAACACTAACCCCCTAACAACAAACAACCCTAACCCCTGAAAACCATAAACACTAACCCACTAACAACAAACAACACTAACCCACTAACAACAAACAACCCTAAACCCCTAACATCAAACAACACTAACCCCCTAACAACACAAACCACTAACACCCTAACAACAAACAACACTAACACCCTAACAACAAAAACCACTAAACCCCAACAAGAAACAACCTTAAACCCCTAACAACAAACAACCCTAAACCCCTAACATCAAACAACACTGACACCCTAACAACAAACAACTCTAACCCCCTAACAACAAACAACCCTAAACCCCTAACATCAAACAACACTAACACCCTAACAACAAAAACCACTAAACCCCAACAAGAAACAACCTTAAACCCCTAACAACAAACAACCCTAAACCCCTAACAACAAACAACACTAACACCCTAACAACAAACAACCCTAACCCCCTAACAACAAACAACCCTAAAACCCTAACATCAAACAACACTAACCCCCTAACAACACAAAACACTAACACCCTAACAACAAACAACACTAACACCCTAACAACAAACAACTCTAACCCCCTAACAACAAACAACCCTAAACCCCTAACATCAAACAACACTAACCCCCTAACAACACAAACCACTAACACCCTAACAACAAACAACACTAACACCCTAACAACAAAAACCACTAAACCCCAACAAGAAACAACCTTAAACCCCTAACAACAAACAACCCTAAACCCCTAACATCAAACAACACTAACACCCTAACAACAAACAACTCTAACCCCCTAACAACAAACAACCCTAAACCCCTAACATCAAACAACACTAACACCCTAACAACAAAAACCACTAAACCCCAACAAGAAACAACCTTAAACCCCTAACAACAAACAACCCTAAACCCCTAACAACAAACAACACTAACACCCTAACAACAAACAACCCTAACCCCCTAACAACAAACAACCCTAAAACCCTAACATCAAACAACACTAACCCCCTAACAACACAAAACACTAACACCCTAACAACAAACAACACTAACACCCTAACAACAAACAACTCTAACCCCCTAACAACAAACAACCCTAAACCCCTAACATCAAACAACACTAACCCCCTAACAAAACAAACCACTAACACCCTAACAACAAACAACACTAACACCCTAACAACAAAAACCACTAAACCCCAACAAGAAACAACCTTAAACCCCTAACAACAAACAACCCTAAACCCCTAACATCAAACAACACTAACACCCTAACAACAAACAACTCTAACCCCCTAACAACAAACAACCCTAAACCCCTAACATCAAACAACACTAACCCCCTAACAACACAAACCACTAACACCCTAACAACAAACAACACTAACACCCTAACAACAAAAACCACTAAACCCCAACAAGAAACAACCTTTAACCCCTAACAACAAACAACCCTAAACCCCTAACATCAAACAACACTAACACCCTAACAACAAACAACTCTAACCCCTAAGAACAAACAACCCTAAACCCCTAACATCAAACAACACTAACCCCCTAACAACACAAACCACTAACACCCTAACAACAAACAACCCTAACCCCCTAACATCAAACAACACTAACACCCTAACAACAAAAACCACTAAACCCCAACAAGAAACAACCTTAAACCCCTAACAACAAACAACCCTAAACCCCTAACAACAAACAACACTAACACCCTAACAACAAACAACTCTAACCCCCTAACAACAAACAACCCTAAACCCCTAACATCAAACAACACTAACCCCCTAACAACACAAACCACTAACACCCTAACAACAAACAACACTAACACCCTAACAACAAAAACCACTAAACCCCAACAAGAAACAACCTTAAACCCCTAACAACAAACAACCCTAAACCCCTAACAACAAACAACACTAACACCCTACCAACAAACAACTCTAACCCCCTAACAACAAACAACCCTAAACCCCTAACATCAAAGAGCACTAACCCCCTAACAACACAAACCACTAACACCCTAACAACAAACAACACTAACACCCTAACAACAAACACCACTAAACCCCAACAAGAAACAACCTTAAACCCCTAACAACAAACAACCCTAAACCCCTAACAACAAACAACACTAACACCCTAACAACAAACAACTCTAACCCCCTAACAACAAACAACCCTAAACCCCTAACATCAAACAACACTAACCCCCTAACAACACAAACCACTAACACCCTAACAACAAACAACACTAACACCCTCACAACAAAAACCACTAAACCCCAACAAGAAACAACCTTAAACCCCTAACAACAAACAACCCTAAACCCCTAACAACAAACAACACTAACACCCTAACAACAAACAACTCTAACCCCCTAACAACAAACAACCCTAAACCCCTAACATCAAACAACACTAACCCCCTAACAACACAAACCACTAACACCCTAACAACAAACAACACTAACACCCTAACAACAAAAACCACTAAACCCCAACAAGAAACAACCTTAAACCCCTAACAACAAACAACCCTAAACCCCTAACAACAAACAACACTAACACCCTAACAACAAACAACTCAAACCCCCTAACAACAAACAACCCTAAACCCCTAACAACAAACAACACTAACACCCTAACAACAAACAAGTCTAACCCCCTAACAACAAACAACCCTAAACCCCTAACATCAAACAACACTAACCCCCTAACAACACAAACCACTAACACCCTAACAAAAAAACCACTAAACCCCAACAAGAAACAACCTTAAACCCCTAGCAACAAACAACCCTAAACCCCTAACATCAAACAACACTAACACCCTAGCAACAAACAACTCTAACCCCCTAACAACAAACAACCCTAAACCCCTAACAACAAACAACACTAACACCCTAACAACAAACAACCCTAACCCACTAACAACAAACAACCCTAACCCACTAACAACAAAAACCACTAAACCCCAACAAGAAACAACCCTAAACCCCTAACAACAAACACTAACCCCCTAACAAAAAACAACACTAAACCCCTAATAAGAAACTACACTAACCCCGTAACAACAAACAACACTAACCCCGTAACAAGAAAGAACCCTAACCCCCTAACAAGAAAGAACACTAACACCCTAACAACAAACAACACTAAACCCCTAACATCAAAGAACACTAACACCCTAACAACAAACAACCGTAACCCCCTAACAACAAACACTAACCCCCAAACAACAAACAACCCTAACCCCTGAAAACCAAAAACACTAACCCACTAACAACAAACAACCCTAACCCACTAACAACAAACAACCCTAAACCCTAACATCAAACAACACTAACCCCCTAACAACACAAACCACTAACACCCTAACAACAAACAACACTAACACCCTAACAACAAAAACCACTAAACCCCAACAAGAAACAACCTTAAACCCCTAACAACAAACAACCCTAAACCCCTAACAACAAACAACACTAACACCCTAACAACAAACAACGCTAACCCCCTAACAACAAACAACCCTAAACCCCTAACATCAAACAACACTAACCCCCTAACAACACAAACCACTAACACCCTAACAACAAACAACACTAACACCCTAACAACAAAAACCACTAAACCCCAACAAGAAACAACCTTAAACCCCTAACAACAAACAACCCTAAACCCCTAACAAGAAACAACACTAACACCCTAACAACAAACAACTCAAACCCCCTAACAACAAACAACCCTAAACCCCTAACAACAAACAACACTAACACCCTAACAACAAACAAGTCTAACCCCCTAACAACAAACAACCCTAAACCCCTAACATCAAACAACACTAACCCCCTAACAACACAAACCACTAACACCCTAACAAAAAAACCACTAAACCCCAACAAGAAACAACCTTAAACCCCTAGCAACAAACAACCCTAAACCCCTAACATCAAACAACACTAACACCCTAGCAACAAACAACTCTAACCCCCTAACAACAAACAACCCTAAACCCCTAACAACAAACAACACTAACACCCTAACAACAAACAACCCTAACCCACTAACAACAAACAACCCTAACCCACTAACAACAAAAACCACTAAACCCCAACAAGAAACAACCCTAAACCCCTAACAACAAACACTAACCCCCTAACAAAAAACAACACTAAACCCCTAATAAGAAACTACACTAACCCCGTAACAACAAACAACACTAACCCCGTAACAAGAAAGAACCCTAACCCTCTAACAACAAAGAACACTAACACCCTAACAACAAACAACACTAAACCCCTAACATCAAAGAACACTAACACCCTAACAACAAACAACCGTAACCCCCTAACAACAAACACTAACCCCCAAACAACAAACAACCCTAACCCCTGAAAACCAAAAACACTAACCCACTAACAACAAACAACCCTAACCCACTAACAACAAACAACCCTAAACCCTAACATCAAACAACACTAACCCCCTAACAACACAAACCACTAACACCCTAACAACAAACAACACTAACACCCTAACAACAAAAACCACTAAACCCCAACAAGAAACAACCTTAAACCCCTAACAACAAACAACCCTAAACCCCTAACAACAAACAACACTAACACCCTAACAACAAACAACGCTAACCCCCTAACAACAAACAACCCTAAACCCCTAACATCAAACAACACTAACCCCCTAACAACACAAACCACTAACACCCTAACAACAAACAACACTAACACCCTAACAACAAAAACCACTAAACCCCAACAAGAAACAACCTTAAACCCCTAACAACAAACAACCCTAAACCCCTAACAAGAAACAACACTAACACCCTAACAACAAACAACTCAAACCCCCTAACAACAAACAACCCTAAACCCCTAACAACAAACAACACTAACACCCTAACAACAAAAACCACTAAACCCCAACAAGAAACAACCTTAAACCCCTAACAACAAACAACCCTAAACCCCTAACAACAAACAGCACTAACACCCTAGCAACAAACAACTCTAACCCCCTAACAACAAACAACCCTAAACCCCTAACATCAAACAACACTAACCCCCTAACAACACAAACCACTAACACCCTAACAACAAACAACACTAACACCCTAACAACAAAAACCACTAAACCCGAACAAGAAACAACCTTAAACCCCTAACAACAAACAACCCTAACCCCTGAAAACCAAAAACACTAACCCACTAACAACAAACAACCCTAACCCACTAACAACAAAAAACCCTAAACCCCTAACATCAAACAACACTAACCCCCTAACAACACAAACCACTAACACCCTAACAACAAACAACACTAACACCCTAACAACAAAAACCACTAAACCCCAACAAGAAACAACCTTAAACCCCTAACAACAAACAACCCTAAACCCCTAACAACAAACAACACTAACACCCTAACAACAAACAACTCTAACCCCCTAACAACAAACAACCCTAAACCCCTAACATCAAACAACACTAACCCCCTAACAACACAAACCACTAACACCCTAACAACAAACAACCCTAACCCCCTAACAACAAACAACCCTAAACCCCTAACATCAAACAACACTAACACCCTAACAACACAAACCACTAACACCCTAACAACAAACAACCCTAACCCCCAACAACAAACACTAACCCCCAAACAACAAACAACCCTAACCCCTGAAAACCAAAAACACTAACCCACTAACAACAAACAACCCTACCCACTAACAACAAACAACCCTAAACCCCTAACATCAAACAACACTAACCCCCTAACAACACAAACCACTAACACCCTAACAACAAACAACACTAACACCCTAACAACAAAAACCACTAAACCCCAACAAGAAACAACCTTAAACCCCTAACAACAAACAACCCTAAACCCCTAACATCAAACAACACTAACACCCTAACAACAAACAACTCTAACCCCCTAACAACAAACAACCCTAAACCCCTAACATCAAACAACACTAACACCCTAACAACAAAAACCACTAAACCCCAACAAGAAACAACCTTAAACCCCTAACAACAAACAACCCTAAACCCCTAACAACAAACAACACTAACACCCTAACAACAAACAACTCTAACCCCCTAACAACAAACAACCCTAAACCCCTAACATCAAACAACACTAACCCCCTAACAACACAAACCACTAACACCCTAACAACAAACAACAATAACACCCTAACAACAAAAACCACTAAACCCCAACAAGAAACAACCTTAAACCCCTAACAACAAACAACCCTAAACCCCTAACAACAAACAACACTAACACCCTACCAACAAACAACTCTAACCCCCTAACAACAAACAACCCTAAACCCCTAACATCAAACAACACTAACCCCCTAACAACACAAACCACTAACACCCTAACAACAAACAACACTAACACCCTAACAACAAACACCACTAAACCCCAACAAGAAACAACCTTAAACCCCTAACAACAAACAACCCTAAACCCCTAACAACAAACAACACTAACACCCTAACAACAAACAACTCTAACCCCCTATCAACAAACAACCCTAAACCCCTAACATCAAACAACACTAACCCCCTAACAACACAAACCACTAACACCCTAACAACAAACAACACTAACACCCTAACAACAAAAACCACTAAACCCCAACAAGAAACAACCCTAAACCCCTAACAACAAACACTAACCCCCTAACAACAAACAACCCTAACCCCTGAAAACCATAAACACTAACCCACTAACAACAAACAACCCTAACCCACTAACAACAAAGAACCCTAAACCCCTAACATCAAACAACACTAACCCCCTAACAACACAAACCACTAACACCCTAACAACAAACAACACTAACACCCTAACAACAAAAACCACTAAACCCCAACAAGAAACAACCTTAAACCCCTAACAACAAACAACCCTAAACCCCTAACATCAAACAACACTAACACCCTAACAACAAACAACTCTAACCCCCTAACAACAAACAACCCTAAACCCCTAACATCAAACAACACTAACCCCCTAACAACACAAACCACTAACACCCTAACAACAAACAACACTAACACCCTAACAACAAAAACCACTAAACCCCAACAAGAAACAACCTTAAACCCCTAACAACAAACAACCCTAAACCCCTAACAAGAAACAACACTAACACCCTAACAACAATCAACTCAAACCCCCTAACAACAAACAACCCTAAACCCCTAACAACAAACAACGCTAACACCCTAACAACAAACAACTCTGACCCCCTAACAACAAACAACCCTAAACCCCTAACATCAAACAACACTAACCCCCTAACAACACAAACCACTAACACCCTAACAACAAACAACACTAACACCCTAACAACAAAAACCACTAAACCCCAACAAGAAACAACCCTAAACCCCTAACAACAAACACTAACCCCCTAACAACAAACAACCCTAACCTAACCCCTGAAAACCATAAACACTAACCCACTAACAACAAACAACCCTAACCCACTAACAACAAACAACCCTAAACCCCTAACATCAAACAACACTAACCCCCTAACAACACAAACCACTAACACCCTAACAACAAACAACACTAACACCCTAACAACAAAAACCACTAAACCCCAACAAGAAACAACCTTAAACCCCTAACAACAAACAACCCTAAACCCCTAACATCAAACAACACTAACACCCTAACAACAAACAACTCTAACCCCCTAACAACAAACAACACTAAACCCCTAACATCAAACAACACTAACACCCTAACAACAAAAACCACTAAACCCCAACAAGAAACAACCTTAAACCCCTAACAACAAACAACCCTAAACCCCTAACAACAAACAACACTAACACCCTAACAACAAACAACCCTAACCCCCTAACAACAAACAACCCTAAAACCCTAACATCAAACAAAACTAACCCCCTAACAACACAAACCACTAACACCCTAACAACAAACAACACTAACACCCTAACAACAAACAACTCTAACCCCCTAACAACAAACAACCCTAAACCCCTAACATCAAACAACACTAACCCCCTAACGAAACAAACCACTAACACCCTAACAACAAACAACACTAACACCCTAACAACAAAAACAACTAAACCCCAACAAGAAACAACCTTAAACCCCTAACAACAAACAACCCTAAACCCCTAACATCAAACAACACTAACACCCTAACAACAAACAACTCTAACCCCCTAACAACAAACAACCCTAAACCCCTAACAACAAACAACCCTAAAACCCTAACATCAAACAACACTAACCCCCTAACAACACAAACCACTAACACCGTAACAACAAACAACACTAACACCCTAACAACAAACAACTCTAACCCCCTAACAACAAACAACCCTAAACCCCTAACATCAAACAACACTAACCCCCTAACAAAACAAACCACTAACACCCTAACAACAAACAACACTAACACCCTAACAACAAAAACCACTAAACCCCAACAAGAAACAACCTTAAACCCCTAACAACAAACAACCCTAAACCCCTAAAATCAAACAACACTAACACCCTAACAACAAACGACTCTAACCCCCTAACAACAAACAACCCTAAACCCCTAACAACAAACAACACTAACACCCTAACAACACAAACCACTAACACCCAACAACAAACAACCCTAACACCCTAACAACAAAAACCACTAAACCCCAACAAGAAACAACCTTAAACCCCTAACAACAAACAACCCTAAACCCCTAACATCAAACAACACTAACACCCTAACAACAAACAACTCTAACCCCCTAACAACAAACAACCCTAAACCCCTAACATCAAACAACACTAACCCCCTAACAACACAAACCACTAACACCCTAACAACAAACAACACTAACACCCTAACAACAAAAACCACTAAACCCCAACAAGAAACAACCTTAAACCCCTAACAACAAACAACCCTAAACCCCTAACAACAAACAACACTAACACCCTAACAACAAACAACTCTAACCCCCTATCAACAAACAACCCTAAACCCCTAACATCAAACAACACTAACCCCCTAACAACACAAACCACTAACACCCTAACAACAAACAACACTAACACCCTAACAACAAAAACCACTAAACCCCAACAAGAAACAACCCTAAACCCCTAACAACAAACACTAACCCCCTAACAACAAACAACCCTAACCCCTGAAAACCATAAACACTAACCCACTAACAACAAACAACCCTAACCCACTAACAACAAACAACCCTAAACCCCTAACATCAAACAACACTAACCCCCTAACAACACAAACCACTAACACCCTAACAACAAACAACACTAACACCCTAACAACAAAAACCACTAAACCCCAACAAGAAACAACCTTAAACCCCTAACAACAAACAACCCTAAACCCCTAACTTCAAACAACACTAACACCCTAACAACAAACAACTCTAACCCCCTAACAACAAACAACCCTAAACCCCTAACATCAAACAACACTAACCCCCTAACAACACAAACCACTAACACCCTAACAACAAACAACACTAACACCCTAACAACAAAAACCACTAAACCCCAACAAGAAACAACCTTAAACCCCTAACAACAAACAACCCTAAACCCCTAACAAGAAACAACACTAACACCCTAACAACAATCAACTCAAACCCCCTAACAACAAACAACCCTAACCCCCTAACAACAAACAACGCTAACACCCTAACAACAAACAACTCTAACCCCCTAACAACAAACAACCCTAAACCCCTAACAACAAACAACACTAACACCCTAACAACAAACAACGCTAACCCCCTAACAACAAACAACCCTAAACCCCTAACATCAAACAACACTAACCCCCTAACAACACAAACCACTAACACCCTAACAACAAACAACACTAACACCCTAACAACAAAAACCACTAAACCCCAACAAGAAACAACCTTAAACCCCTAACAACAAACAACCCTAAACCCCTAACAACAAACAACACTAACACCCTACCAACAAACAACTCTAACCCCCTAACAACAAACAACCCTAAACCCCTAACATCAAAGAGCACTAACCCCCTAACAACACAAACCACTAACACCCTAACAACAAACAACACTAACACCCTAACAACAAACACCACTAAACCCCAACAAGAAACAACCTTAAACCCCTAACAACAAACAACCCTAAACCCCTAACAACAAACAACACTAACACCCTAACAACAAACAACTCTAACCCCCTAACAACAAACAACCCTAAACCCCTAACATCAAACAACACTAACCCCCTAACAACACAAACCACTAACACCCTAACAACAAACAACACTAACACCCTCACAACAAAAACCACTAAACCCCAACAAGAAACAACCTTAAACCCCTAACAACAAACAACCCTAAACCCCTAACAACAAACAACACTAACACCCTAACAACAAACAACTCTAACCCCCTAACAACAAACAACCCTAAACCCCTAACATCAAACAACACTAACCCCCTAACAACACAAACCACTAACACCCTAACAACAAACAACACTAACACCCTAACAACAAAAACCACTAAAGCCCAACAAGAAACAACCTTAAACCCCTAACAACAAACAACCCTAAACCCCTAACAACAAACAACACTAACACCCTAACAACAAACAACTCAAACCCCCTAACAACAAACAACCCTAAACCCCTAACAACAAACAACACTAACACCCTAACAACAAACAAGTCTAACCCCCTAACAACAAACAACCCTAAACCCCTAACATCAAACAACACTAACCCCCTAACAACACAAACCACTAACACCCTAACAAAAAAACCACTAAACCCCAACAAGAAACAACCTTAAACCCCTAGCAACAAACAACCCTAAACCCCTAACATCAAACAACACTAACACCCTAGCAACAAACAACTCTAACCCCCTAACAACAAACAACCCTAAACCCCTAACAACAAACAACACTAACACCCTAACAACAAACAACCCTAACCCACTAACAACAAACAACCCTAACCCACTAACAACAAAAACCACTAAACCCCAACAAGAAACAACCCTAAACCCCTAACAACAAACACTAACCCCCTAACAAAAAACAACACTAAACCCCTAATAAGAAACTACACTAACCCCGTAACAACAAACAACACTAACCCCGTAACAAGAAAGAACCCTAACCCCCTAACAAGAAAGAACACTAACACCCTAACAACAAACAACACTAAACCCCTAACATCAAAGAACACTAACACCCTAACAACAAACAACCGTAACCCCCTAACAACAAACACTAACCCCCAAACAACAAACAACCCTAACCCCTGAAAACCAAAAACACTAACCCACTAACAACAAACAACCCTAACCCACTAACAACAAACAACCCTAAACCCTAACATCAAACAACACTAACCCCCTAACAACACAAACCACTAACACCCTAACAACAAACAACACTAACACCCTAACAACAAAAACCACTAAACCCCAACAAGAAACAACCTTAAACCCCTAACAACAAACAACCCTAAACCCCTAACAACAAACAACACTAACACCCTAACAACAAACAACGCTAACCCCCTAACAACAAACAACCCTAAACCCCTAACATCAAACAACACTAACCCCCTAACAACACAAACCACTAACACCCTAACAACAAACAACACTAACACCCTAACAACAAAAACCACTAAACCCCAACAAGAAACAACCTTAAACCCCTAACAACAAACAACCCGAAACCCCTAACAAGAAACAACACTAACACCCTAACAACAAACAACTCAAACCCCCTAACAACAAACAACCCTAAACCCCTAACAACAAACAACACTAACACCCTAACAACAAACAAGTCTAACCCCCTAACAACAAACAACCCTAAACCCCTAACATCAAACAACACTAACCCCCTAACAACACAAACCACTAACACCCTAACAAAAAAACCACTAAACCCCAACAAGAAACAACCTTAAACCCCTAGCAACAAACAACCCTAAACCCCTAACATCAAACAACACTAACACCCTAGCAACAAACAACTCTAACCCCCTAACAACAAACAACCCTAAACCCCTAACAACAAACAACACTAACACCCTAACAACAAACAACCCTAACCCACTAACAACAAACAACCCTAACCCACTAACAACAAAAACCACTAAACCCCAACAAGAAACAACCCTAAACCCCTAACAACAAACACTAACCCCCTAACAAAAAACAACACTAAACCCCTAATAAGAAACTACACTAACCCCGTAACAACAAACAACACTAACCCCGTAACAAGAAAGAACCCTAACCCTCTAACAACAAAGAACACTAACACCCTAACAACAAACAACACTAAACCCCTAACATCAAAGAACACTAACACCCTAACAACAAACAACCGTAACCCCCTAACAACAAACACTAACCCCCAAACAACAAACAACCCTAACCCCTGAAAACCAAAAACACTAACCCACTAACAACAAACAACCCTAACCCACTAACAACAAACAACCCTAAACCCTAACATCAAACAACACTAACCCCCTAACAACACAAACCACTAACACCCTAACAACAAACAACACTAACACCCTAACAACAAAAACCACTAAACCCCAACAAGAAACAACCTTAAACCCCTAACAACAAACAACCCTAAACCCCTAACAACAAACAACACTAACACCCTAACAACAAACAACGCTAACCCCCTAACAACAAACAACCCTAAACCCCTAACATCAAACAACACTAACCCCCTAACAACACAAACCACTAACACCCTAACAACAAACAACACTAACACCCTAACAACAAAAACCACTAAACCCCAACAAGAAACAACCTTAAACCCCTAACAACAAACAACCCTAAACCCCTAACAAGAAACAACACTAACACCCTAACAACAAACAACTCAAACCCCCTAACAACAAACAACCCTAAACCCCTAACAACAAACAACACTAACACCCTAACAACAAAAACCACTAAACCCCAACAAGAAACAACCTTAAACCCCTAACAACAAACAACCCTAAACCCCTAACAACAAACAGCACTAACACCCTAGCAACAAACAACTCTAACCCCCTAACAACAAACAACCCTAAACCCCTAACATCAAACAACACAAACCCCCTAACAACACAAACCACTAACACCCTAACAACAAACAACACTAACACCCTAACAACAAAAACCACTAAACCCGAACAAGAAACAACCTTAAACCCCTAACAACAAACAACCCTAACCCCTGAAAACCAAAAACACTAACCCACTAACAACAAACAACCCTAACCCACTAACAACAAAAAACCCTAAACCCCTAACATCAAACAACACTAACCCCCTAACAACACAAACCACTAACACCCTAACAACAAACAACACTAACACCCTAACAACAAAAACCACTAAACCCCAACAAGAAACAACCTTAAACCCCTAACAACAAACAACCCTAAACCCCTAACAACAAACAACACTAACACCCTAACAACAAACAACTCTAACCCCCTAACAACAAACAACCCTAAACCCCTAACATCAAACAACACTAACCCCCTAACAACACAAACCACTAACACCCTAACAACAAACAACCCTAACCCCCTAACAACAAACAACCCTAAACCCCTAACATCAAACAACACTAACACCCTAACAACACAAACCACTAACACCCTAACAACAAACAACCCTAACCCCCAACAACAAACACTAACCCCCAAACAACAAACAACCCTAACCCCTGAAAACCAAAAACACTAACCCACTAACAACAAACAACCCTACCCACTAACAACAAACAACCCTAAACCCCTAACATCAAACAACACTAACCCCCTAACAACACAAACCACTAACACCCTAACAACAAACAACACTAACACCCTAACAACAAAAACCACTAAACCCCAACAAGAAACAACCTTAAACCCCTAACAACAAACAACCCTAAACCCCTAACATCAAACAACACTAACACCCTAACAACAAACAACTCTAACCCCCTAACAACAAACAACCCTAAACCCCTAACATCAAACAACACTAACACCCTAACAACAAAAACCACTAAACCCCAACAAGAAACAACCTTAAACCCCTAACAACAAACAACCCTAAACCCCTAACAACAAACAACACTAACACCCTAACAACAAACAACTCTAACCCCCTAACAACAAACAACCCTAAACCCCTAACATCAAACAACACTAACCCCCTAACAACACAAACCACTAACACCCTAACAACAAACAACAATAACACCCTAACAACAAAAACCACTAAACCCCAACAAGAAACAACCTTAAACCCCTAACAACAAACAACCCTAAACCCCTAACAACAAACAACACTAACACCCTACCAACAAACAACTCTAACCCCCTAACAACAAACAACCCTAAACCCCTAACATCAAACAACACTAACCCCCTAACAACACAAACCACTAACACCCTAACAACAAACAACACTAACACCCTAACAACAAACACCACTAAACCCCAACAAGAAACAACCTTAAACCCCTAACAACAAACAACCCTAAACCCCTAACAACAAACAACACTAACACCCTAACAACAAACAACTCTAACCCCCTATCAACAAACAACCCTAAACCCCTAACATCAAACAACACTAACCCCCTAACAACACAAACCACTAACACCCTAACAACAAACAACACTAACACCCTAACAACAAAAACCACTAAACCCCAACAAGAAACAACCCTAAACCCCTAACAACAAACACTAACCCCCTAACAACAAACAACCCTAACCCCTGAAAACCATAAACACTAACCCACTAACAACAAACAACCCTAACCCACTAACAACAAAGAACCCTAAACCCCTAACATCAAACAACACTAACCCCCTAACAACACAAACCACTAACACCCTAACAACAAACAACACTAACACCCTAACAACAAAAACCACTAAACCCCAACAAGAAACAACCTTAAACCCCTAACAACAAACAACCCTAAACCCCTAACATCAAACAACACTAACACCCTAACAACAAACAACTCTAACCCCCTAACAACAAACAACCCTAAACCCCTAACATCAAACAACACTAACCCCCTAACAACACAAACCACTAACACCCTAACAACAAACAACACTAACACCCTAACAACAAAAACCACTAAACCCCAACAAGAAACAACCTTAAACCCCTAACAACAAACAACCCTAAACCCCTAACAAGAAACAACACTAACACCCTAACAACAATCAACTCAAACCCCCTAACAACAAACAACCCTAAACCCCTAACAACAAACAACGCTAACACCCTAACAACAAACAACTCTGACCCCCTAACAACAAACAACCCTAAACCCCTAACATCAAACAACACTAACCCCCTAACAACACAAACCACTAACACCCTAACAACAAACAACACTAACACCCTAACAACAAAAACCACTAAACCCCAACAAGAAACAACCCTAAACCCCTAACAACAAACACTAACCCCCTAACAACAAACAACCCTAACCTAACCCCTGAAAACCATAAACACTAACCCACTAACAACAAACAACCCTAACCCACTAAAAACAAACAACCCTAAACCCCTAACATCAAACAACACTAACCCCCTAACAACACAAACCACTAACACCCTAACAACAAACAACACTAACACCCTAACAACAAAAACCACTAAACCCCAACAAGAAACAACCTTAAACCCCTAACAACAAACAACCCTAAACCCCTAACATCAAACAACACTAACACCCTAACAACAAACAACTCTAACCCCCTAACAACAAACAACACTAAACCCCTAACATCAAACAACACTAACACCCTAACAACAAAAACCACTAAACCCCAACAAGAAACAACCTTAAACCCCTAACAACAAACAACCCTAAACCCCTAACAACAAACAACACTAACACCCTAACAACAAACAACCCTAACCCCCTAACAACAAACAACCCTAAAACCCTAACATCAAACAACACTAACCCCCTAACAACACAAACCACTAACACCCTAACAACAAACAACACTAACACCCTAACAACAAACAACTCTAACCCCCTAACAACAAACAACCCTAAACCCCTAACATCAAACAACACTAACCCCCTAACAAAACAAACCACTAACACCCTAACAACAAACAACACTAACACCCTAACAACAAAAACCACTAAACCCCAACAAGAAACAACCTTAAACCCCTAACAACAAACAACCCTAAACCCCTAACATCAAACAACACTAACACCCTAACAACAAACAACTCTAACCCCCTAACAACAAACAACCCTAAACCCCTAACAACAAACAACCCTAAAACCCTAACATCAAACAACACTAACCCCCTAACAACACAAACCACTAACACCGTAACAACAAACAACACTAACACCCTAACAACAAACAACTCTAACCCCCTAACAACAAACAACCCTAAACCCCTAACATCAAACAACACTAACCCCCTAACAAAACAAACCACTAACACCCTAACAACAAACAACACTAACACCCTAACAACAAAAACCACTAAACCCCAACAAGAAACAACCTTAAACCCCTAACAACAAACAACCCTAAACCCCTAAAATCAAACAACACTAACACCCTAACAACAAACGACTCTAACCCCCTAACAACAAACAACCCTAAACCCCTAACAACAAACAACACTAACACCCTAACAACACAAACCACTAACACCCAACAACAAACAACCCTAACACCCTAACAACAAAAACCACTAAACCCCAACAAGAAACAACCTTAAACCCCTAACAACAAACAACCCTAAACCCCTAACAACAAACAACACTAACACCCTACCAACAAACAACTCTAACCCCCTAACAACAAACAACCCTAAACCCCTAACATCAAACAACACTAACCCCCTAACAACACAAACCACTAACACCCTAACAACAAACAACACTAACACCCTAACAACAAACACCACTAAACCCCAACAAGAAACAACCTTAAACCCCTAACAACAAACAACCCTAAACCCCTAACAACAAACAACACTAACACCCTAACAACAAACAACTCTAACCCCCTATCAACAAACAACCCTAAACCCCTAACATCAAACAACACTAACCCCCTAACAACACAAACCACTAACACCCTAACAACAAACAACACTAACACCCTAACAACAAAAACCACTAAACCCCAACAAGAAACAACCCTAAACCCCTAACAACAAACACTAACCCCCTAACAACAAACAACCCTAACCCCTGAAAACCATAAACACTAACCCACTAACAACAAACAACCCTAACCCACTAACAACAAAGAACCCTAAACCCCTAACATCAAACAACACTAACCCCCTAACAACACAAACCACTAACACCCTAACAACAAACAACACTAACACCCTAACAACAAAAACCACTAAACCCCAACAAGAAACAACCTTAAACCCCTAACAACAAACAACCCTAAACCCCTAACATCAAACAACACTAACACCCTAACAACAAACAACTCTAACCCCCTAACAACAAACAACCCTAAACCCCTAACATCAAACAACACTAACCCCCTAACAACACAAACCACTAACACCCTAACAACAAACAACACTAACACCCTAACAACAAAAACCACTAAACCCCAACAAGAAACAACCTTAAACCCCTAACAACAAACAACCCTAAACCCCTAACAAGAAACAACACTAACACCCTAACAACAATCAACTCAAACCCCCTAACAACAAACAACCCTAAACCCCTAACAACAAACAACGCTAACACCCTAACAACAAACAACTCTGACCCCCTAACAACAAACAACCCTAAACCCCTAACATCAAACAACACTAACCCCCTAACAACACAAACCACTAACACCCTAACAACAAACAACACTAACACCCTAACAACAAAAACCACTAAACCCCAACAAGAAACAACCCTAAACCCCTAACAACAAACACTAACCCCCTAACAACAAACAACCCTAACCTAACCCCTGAAAACCATAAACACTAACCCACTAACAACAAACAACCCTAACCCACTAACAACAAACAACCCTAAACCCCTAACATCAAACAACACTAACCCCCTAACAACACAAACCACTAACACCCTAACAACAAACAACACTAACACCCTAACAACAAAAACCACTAAACCCCAACAAGAAACAACCTTAAACCCCTAACAACAAACAACCCTAAACCCCTAACATCAAACAACACTAACACCCTAACAACAAACAACTCTAACCCCCTAACAACAAACAACACTAAACCCCTAACATCAAACAACACTAACACCCTAACAACAAAAACCACTAAACCCCAACAAGAAACAACCTTAAACCCCTAACAACAAACAACCCTAAACCCCTAACAACAAACAACACTAACACCCTAACAACAAACAACCCTAACCCCCTAACAACAAACAACCCTAAAACCCTAACATCAAACAACACTAACCCCCTAACAACACAAACCACTAACACCCTAACAACAAACAACACTAACACCCTAACAACAAACAACTCTAACCCCCTAACAACAAACAACCCTAAACCCCTAACATCAAACAACACTAACCCCCTAACAAAACAAACCACTAACACCCTAACAACAAACAACACTAACACCCTAACAACAAAAACCACTAAACCCCAACAAGAAACAACCTTAAACCCCTAACAACAAACAACCCTAAACCCCTAACATCAAACAACACTAACACCCTAACAACAAACAACTCTAACCCCCTAACAACAAACAACCCTAAACCCCTAACAACAAACAACCCTAAAACCCTAACATCAAACAACACTAACCCCCTAACAACACAAACCACTAACACCGTAACAACAAACAACACTAACACCCTAACAACAAACAACTCTAACCCCCTAACAACAAACAACCCTAAACCCCTAACATCAAACAACACTAACCCCCTAACAAAACAAACCACTAACACCCTAACAACAAACAACACTAACACCCTAACAACAAAAACCACTAAACCCCAACAAGAAACAACCTTAAACCCCTAACAACAAACAACCCTAAACCCCTAAAATCAAACAACACTAACACCCTAACAACAAACGACTCTAACCCCCTAACAACAAACAACCCTAAACCCCTAACAACAAACAACACTAACACCCTAACAACACAAACCACTAACACCCAACAACAAACAACCCTAACACCCTAACAACAAAAACCACTAAACCCCAACAAGAAACAACCTTAAACCCCTAACAACAAACAACCCTAAACCCCTAACATCAAACAACACTAACACCCTAACAACAAACAACTCTAACCCCCTAACAACAAACAACCCTAAACCCCTAACATCAAACAACACTAACCCCCTAACAACACAAACCACTAACACCCTAACAACAAACAACACTAACACCCTAACAACAAAAACCACTAAACCCCAACAAGAAACAACCTTAAACCCCTAACAACAAACAACCCTAAACCCCTAACAACAAACAACACTAACACCCTAACAACAAACAACTCTAACCCCCTATCAACAAACAACCCTAAACCCCTAACATCAAACAACACTAACCCCCTAACAACACAAACCACTAACACCCTAACAACAAACAACACTAACACCCTAACAACAAAAACCACTAAACCCGAACAAGAAACAACCTTAAACCCCTAACAACAAACAACCCTAACCCCTGAAAACCAAAAACACTAACCCACTAACAACAAACAACCCTAACCCACTAACAACAAAAAACCCTAAACCCCTAACATCAAACAACACTAACCCCCTAACAACACAAACCACTAACACCCTAACAACAAACAACACTAACACCCTAACAACAAAAACCACTAAACCCCAACAAGAAACAACCTTAAACCCCTAACAACAAACAACCCTAAACCCCTAACAACAAACAACACTAACACCCTAACAACAAACAACTCTAACCCCCTAACAACAAACAACCCTAAACCCCTAACATCAAACAACACTAACCCCCTAACAACACAAACCACTAACACCCTAACAACAAACAACCCTAACCCCCTAACAACAAACAACCCTAAACCCCTAACATCAAACAACACTAACACCCTAACAACACAAACCACTAACACCCTAACAACAAACAACCCTAACCCCCAACAACAAACACTAACCCCCAAACAACAAACAACCCTAACCCCTGAAAACCAAAAACACTAACCCACTAACAACAAACAACCCTACCCACTAACAACAAACAACCCTAAACCCCTAACATCAAACAACACTAACCCCCTAACAACACAAACCACTAACACCCTAACAACAAACAACACTAACACCCTAACAACAAAAACCACTAAACCCCAACAAGAAACAACCTTAAACCCCTAACAACAAACAACCCTAAACCCCTAACATCAAACAACACTAACACCCTAACAACAAACAACTCTAACCCCCTAACAACAAACAACCCTAAACCCCTAACATCAAACAACACTAACACCCTAACAACAAAAACCACTAAACCCCAACAAGAAACAACCTTAAACCCCTAACAACAAACAACCCTAAACCCCTAACAACAAACAACACTAACACCCTAACAACAAACAACTCTAACCCCCTAACAACAAACAACCCTAAACCCCTAACATCAAACAACACTAACCCCCTAACAACACAAACCACTAACACCCTAACAACAAACAACAATAACACCCTAACAACAAAAACCACTAAACCCCAACAAGAAACAACCTTAAACCCCTAACAACAAACAACCCTAAACCCCTAACAACAAACAACACTAACACCCTACCAACAAACAACTCTAACCCCCTAACAACAAACAACCCTAAACCCCTAACATCAAACAACACTAACCCCCTAACAACACAAACCACTAACACCCTAACAACAAACAACACTAACACCCTAACAACAAACACCACTAAACCCCAACAAGAAACAACCTTAAACCCCTAACAACAAACAACCCTAAACCCCTAACAACAAACAACACTAACACCCTAACAACAAACAACTCTAACCCCCTATCAACAAACAACCCTAAACCCCTAACATCAAACAACACTAACCCCCTAACAACACAAACCACTAACACCCTAACAACAAACAACACTAACACCCTAACAACAAAAACCACTAAACCCCAACAAGAAACAACCCTAAACCCCTAACAACAAACACTAACCCCCTAACAACAAACAACCCTAACCCCTGAAAACCATAAACACTAACCCACTAACAACAAACAACCCTAACCCACTAACAACAAAGAACCCTAAACCCCTAACATCAAACAACACTAACCCCCTAACAACACAAACCACTAACACCCTAACAACAAACAACACTAACACCCTAACAACAAAAACCACTAAACCCCAACAAGAAACAACCTTAAACCCCTAACAACAAACAACCCTAAACCCCTAACATCAAACAACACTAACACCCTAACAACAAACAACTCTAACCCCCTAACAACAAACAACCCTAAACCCCTAACATCAAACAACACTAACCCCCTAACAACACAAACCACTAACACCCTAACAACAAACAACACTAACACCCTAACAACAAAAACCACTAAACCCCAACAAGAAACAACCTTAAACCCCTAACAACAAACAACCCTAAACCCCTAACAAGAAACAACACTAACACCCTAACAACAATCAACTCAAACCCCCTAACAACAAACAACCCTAAACCCCTAACAACAAACAACGCTAACACCCTAACAACAAACAACTCTGACCCCCTAACAACAAACAACCCTAAACCCCTAACATCAAACAACACTAACCCCCTAACAACACAAACCACTAACACCCTAACAACAAACAACACTAACACCCTAACAACAAAAACCACTAAACCCCAACAAGAAACAACCCTAAACCCCTAACAACAAACACTAACCCCCTAACAACAAACAACCCTAACCTAACCCCTGAAAACCATAAACACTAACCCACTAACAACAAACAACCCTAACCCACTAAAAACAAACAACCCTAAACCCCTAACATCAAACAACACTAACCCCCTAACAACACAAACCACTAACACCCTAACAACAAACAACACTAACACCCTAACAACAAAAACCACTAAACCCCAACAAGAAACAACCTTAAACCCCTAACAACAAACAACCCTAAACCCCTAACATCAAACAACACTAACACCCTAACAACAAACAACTCTAACCCCCTAACAACAAACAACACTAAACCCCTAACATCAAACAACACTAACACCCTAACAACAAAAACCACTAAACCCCAACAAGAAACAACCTTAAACCCCTAACAACAAACAACCCTAAACCCCTAACAACAAACAACACTAACACCCTAACAACAAACAACCCTAACCCCCTAACAACAAACAACCCTAAAACCCTAACATCAAACAACACTAACCCCCTAACAACACAAACCACTAACACCCTAACAACAAACAACACTAACACCCTAACAACAAACAACTCTAACCCCCTAACAACAAACGACTCTAACCCCCTAACAACAAACAACCCTAAACCCCTAACAACAAACAACACTAACACCCTAACAACACAAACCACTAACACCCAACAACAAACAACCCTAACACCCTAACAACAAAAACCACTAAACCCCAACAAGAAACAACCTTAAACCCCTAACAACAAACAACCCTAAACCCCTAACAACAAACAACACTAACACCCTACCAACAAACAACTCTAACCCCCTAACAACAAACAACCCTAAACCCCTAACATCAAACAACACTAACCCCCTAACAACACAAACCACTAACACCCTAACAACAAACAACACTAACACCCTAACAACAAACACCACTAAACCCCAACAAGAAACAACCTTAAACCCCTAACAACAAACAACCCTAAACCCCTAACAACAAACAACACTAACACCCTAACAACAAACAACTCTAACCCCCTATCAACAAACAACCCTAAACCCCTAACATCAAACAACACTAACCCCCTAACAACACAAACCACTAACACCCTAACAACAAACAACACTAACACCCTAACAACAAAAACCACTAAACCCCAACAAGAAACAACCCTAAACCCCTAACAACAAACACTAACCCCCTAACAACAAACAACCCTAACCCCTGAAAACCATAAACACTAACCCACTAACAACAAACAACCCTAACCCACTAACAACAAAGAACCCTAAACCCCTAACATCAAACAACACTAACCCCCTAACAACACAAACCACTAACACCCTAACAACAAACAACACTAACACCCTAACAACAAAAACCACTAAACCCCAACAAGAAACAACCTTAAACCCCTAACAACAAACAACCCTAAACCCCTAACATCAAACAACACTAACACCCTAACAACAAACAACTCTAACCCCCTAACAACAAACAACCCTAAACCCCTAACATCAAACAACACTAACCCCCTAACAACACAAACCACTAACACCCTAACAACAAACAACACTAACACCCTAACAACAAAAACCACTAAACCCCAACAAGAAACAACCTTAAACCCCTAACAACAAACAACCCTAAACCCCTAACAAGAAACAACACTAACACCCTAACAACAATCAACTCAAACCCCCTAACAACAAACAACCCTAAACCCCTAACAACAAACAACGCTAACACCCTAACAACAAACAACTCTGACCCCCTAACAACAAACAACCCTAAACCCCTAACATCAAACAACACTAACCCCCTAACAACACAAACCACTAACACCCTAACAACAAACAACACTAACACCCTAACAACAAAAACCACTAAACCCCAACAAGAAACAACCCTAAACCCCTAACAACAAACACTAACCCCCTAACAACAAACAACCCTAACCTAACCCCTGAAAACCATAAACACTAACCCACTAACAACAAACAACCCTAACCCACTAACAACAAACAACCCTAAACCCCTAACATCAAACAACACTAACCCCCTAACAACACAAACCACTAACACCCTAACAACAAACAACACTAACACCCTAACAACAAAAACCACTAAACCCCAACAAGAAACAACCTTAAACCCCTAACAACAAACAACCCTAAACCCCTAACATCAAACAACACTAACACCCTAACAACAAACAACTCTAACCCCCTAACAACAAACAACACTAAACCCCTAACATCAAACAACACTAACACCCTAACAACAAAAACCACTAAACCCCAACAAGAAACAACCTTAAACCCCTAACAACAAACAACCCTAAACCCCTAACAACAAACAACACTAACACCCTAACAACAAACAACCCTAACCCCCTAACAACAAACAACCCTAAAACCCTAACATCAAACAACACTAACCCCCTAACAACACAAACCACTAACACCCTAACAACAAACAACACTAACACCCTAACAACAAACAACTCTAACCCCCTAACAACAAACAACCCTAAACCCCTAACATCAAACAACACTAACCCCCTAACAAAACAAACCACTAACACCCTAACAACAAACAACACTAACACCCTAACAACAAAAACCACTAAACCCCAACAAGAAACAACCTTAAACCCCTAACAACAAACAACCCTAAACCCCTAACATCAAACAACACTAACACCCTAACAACAAACAACTCTAACCCCCTAACAACAAACAACCCTAAACCCCTAACAACAAACAACCCTAAAACCCTAACATCAAACAACACTAACCCCCTAACAACACAAACCACTAACACCGTAACAACAAACAACACTAACACCCTAACAACAAACAACTCTAACCCCCTAACAACAAACAACCCTAAACCCCTAACATCAAACAACACTAACCCCCTAACAAAACAAACCACTAACACCCTAACAACAAACAACACTAACACCCTAACAACAAAAACCACTAAACCCCAACAAGAAACAACCTTAAACCCCTAACAACAAACAACCCTAAACCCCTAAAATCAAACAACACTAACACCCTAACAACAAACGACTCTAACCCCCTAACAACAAACAACCCTAAACCCCTAACAACAAACAACACTAACACCCTAACAACACAAACCACTAACACCCAACAACAAACAACCCTAACACCCTAACAACAAAAACCACTAAACCCCAACAAGAAACAACCTTAAACCCCTAACAACAAACAACCCTAAACCCCTAACATCAAACAACACTAACACCCTAACAACAAACAACTCTAACCCCCTAACAACAAACAACCCTAAACCCCTAACATCAAACAACACTAACCCCCTAACAACACAAACCACTAACACCCTAACAACAAACAACACTAACACCCTAACAACAAAAACCACTAAACCCCAACAAGAAACAACCTTAAACCCCTAACAACAAACAACCCTAAACCCCTAACAACAAACAACACTAACACCCTAACAACAAACAACTCTAACCCCCTATCAACAAACAACCCTAAACCCCTAACATCAAACAACACTAACCCCCTAACAACACAAACCACTAACACCCTAACAACAAACAACACTAACACCCTAACAACAAAAACCACTAAACCCCAACAAGAAACAACCCTAAACCCCTAACAACAAACACTAACCCCCTAACAACAAACAACCCTAACCCCTGAAAACCATAAACACTAACCCACTAACAACAAACAACCCTAACCCACTAACAACAAACAACCCTAAACCCCTAACATCAAACAACACTAACCCCCTAACAACACAAACCACTAACACCCTAACAACAAACAACACTAACACCCTAACAACAAAAACCACTAAACCCCAACAAGAAACAACCTTAAACCCCTAACAACAAACAACCCTAAACCCCTAACTTCAAACAACACTAACACCCTAACAACAAACAACTCTAACCCCCTAACAACAAACAACCCTAAACCCCTAACATCAAACAACACTAACCCCCTAACAACACAAACCACTAACACCCTAACAACAAACAACACTAACACCCTAACAACAAAAACCACTAAACCCCAACAAGAAACAACCTTAAACCCCTAACAACAAACAACCCTAAACCCCTAACAAGAAACAACACTAACACCCTAACAACAATCAACTCAAACCCCCTAACAACAAACAACCCTAACCCCCTAACAACAAACAACGCTAACACCCTAACAACAAACAACTCTAACCCCCTAACAACAAACAACCCTAAACCCCTAACAACAAACAACACTAACACCCTAACAACAAACAACGCTAACCCCCTAACAACAAACAACCCTAAACCCCTAACATCAAACAACACTAACCCCCTAACAACACAAACCACTAACACCCTAACAACAAACAACACTAACACCCTAACAACAAAAACCACTAAACCCCAACAAGAAACAACCTTAAACCCCTAACAACAAACAACCCTAAACCCCTAACAACAAACAACACTAACACCCTACCAACAAACAACTCTAACCCCCTAACAACAAACAACCCTAAACCCCTAACATCAAAGAGCACTAACCCCCTAACAACACAAACCACTAACACCCTAACAACAAACAACACTAACACCCTAACAACAAACACCACTAAACCCCAACAAGAAACAACCTTAAACCCCTAACAACAAACAACCCTAAACCCCTAACAACAAACAACACTAACACCCTAACAACAAACAACTCTAACCCCCTAACAACAAACAACCCTAAACCCCTAACATCAAACAACACTAACCCCCTAACAACACAAACCACTAACACCCTAACAACAAACAACACTAACACCCTCACAACAAAAACCACTAAACCCCAACAAGAAACAACCTTAAACCCCTAACAACAAACAACCCTAAACCCCTAACAACAAACAACACTAACACCCTAACAACAAACAACTCTAACCCCCTAACAACAAACAACCCTAAACCCCTAACATCAAACAACACTAACCCCCTAACAACACAAACCACTAACACCCTAACAACAAACAACACTAACACCCTAACAACAAAAACCACTAAACCCCAACAAGAAACAACCTTAAACCCCTAACAACAAACAACCCTAAACCCCTAACAACAAACAACACTAACACCCTAACAACAAACAACTCAAACCCCCTAACAACAAACAACCCTAAACCCCTAACAACAAACAACACTAACACCCTAACAACAAACAAGTCTAACCCCCTAACAACAAACAACCCTAAACCCCTAACATCAAACAACACTAACCCCCTAACAACACAAACCACTAACACCCTAACAAAAAAACCACTAAACCCCAACAAGAAACAACCTTAAACCCCTAGCAACAAACAACCCTAAACCCCTAACATCAAACAACACTAACACCCTAGCAACAAACAACTCTAACCCCCTAACAACAAACAACCCTAAACCCCTAACAACAAACAACACTAACACCCTAACAACAAACAACCCTAACCCACTAACAACAAACAACCCTAACCCACTAACAACAAAAACCACTAAACCCCAACAAGAAACAACCCTAAACCCCTAACAACAAACACTAACCCCCTAACAAAAAACAACACTAAACCCCTAATAAGAAACTACACTAACCCCGTAACAACAAACAACACTAACCCCGTAACAAGAAAGAACCCTAACCCCCTAACAAGAAAGAACACTAACACCCTAACAACAAACAACACTAAACCCCTAACATCAAAGAACACTAACACCCTAACAACAAACAACCGTAACCCCCTAACAACAAACACTAACCCCCAAACAACAAACAACCCTAACCCCTGAAAACCAAAAACACTAACCCACTAACAACAAACAACCCTAACCCACTAACAACAAACAACCCTAAACCCTAACATCAAACAACACTAACCCCCTAACAACACAAACCACTAACACCCTAACAACAAACAACACTAACACCCTAACAACAAAAACCACTAAACCCCAACAAGAAACAACCTTAAACCCCTAACAACAAACAACCCTAAACCCCTAACAACAAACAACACTAACACCCTAACAACAAACAACGCTAACCCCCTAACAACAAACAACCCTAAACCCCTAACATCAAACAACACTAACCCCCTAACAACACAAACCACTAACACCCTAACAACAAACAACACTAACACCCTAACAACAAAAACCACTAAACCCCAACAAGAAACAACCTTAAACCCCTAACAACAAACAACCCTAAACCCCTAACAAGAAACAACACTAACACCCTAACAACAAACAACTCAAACCCCCTAACAACAAACAACCCTAAACCCCTAACAACAAACAACACTAACACCCTAACAACAAACAAGTCTAACCCCCTAACAACAAACAACCCTAAACCCCTAACATCAAACAACACTAACCCCCTAACAACACAAACCACTAACACCCTAACAAAAAAACCACTAAACCCCAACAAGAAACAACCTTAAACCCCTAGCAACAAACAACCCTAAACCCCTAACATCAAACAACACTAACACCCTAGCAACAAACAACTCTAACCCCCTAACAACAAACAACCCTAAACCCCTAACAACAAACAACACTAACACCCTAACAACAAACAACCCTAACCCACTAACAACAAACAACCCTAACCCACTAACAACAAAAACCACTAAACCCCAACAAGAAACAACCCTAAACCCCTAACAACAAACACTAACCCCCTAACAAAAAACAACACTAAACCCCTAATAAGAAACTACACTAACCCCGTAACAACAAACAACACTAACCCCGTAACAAGAAAGAACCCTAACCCTCTAACAACAAAGAACACTAACACCCTAACAACAAACAACACTAAACCCCTAACATCAAAGAACACTAACACCCTAACAACAAACAACCGTAACCCCCTAACAACAAACACTAACCCCCAAACAACAAACAACCCTAACCCCTGAAAACCAAAAACACTAACCCACTAACAACAAACAACCCTAACCCACTAACAACAAACAACCCTAAACCCTAACATCAAACAACACTAACCCCCTAACAACACAAACCACTAACACCCTAACAACAAACAACACTAACACCCTAACAACAAAAACCACTAAACCCCAACAAGAAACAACCTTAAACCCCTAACAACAAACAACCCTAAACCCCTAACAACAAACAACACTAACACCCTAACAACAAACAACGCTAACCCCCTAACAACAAACAACCCTAAACCCCTAACATCAAACAACACTAACCCCCTAACAACACAAACCACTAACACCCTAACAACAAACAACACTAACACCCTAACAACAAAAACCACTAAACCCCAACAAGAAACAACCTTAAACCCCTAACAACAAACAACCCTAAACCCCTAACAAGAAACAACACTAACACCCTAACAACAAACAACTCAAACCCCCTAACAACAAACAACCCTAAACCCCTAACAACAAACAACACTAACACCCTAACAACAAAAACCACTAAACCCCAACAAGAAACAACCTTAAACCCCTAACAACAAACAACCCTAAACCCCTAACAACAAACAGCACTAACACCCTAGCAACAAACAACTCTAACCCCCTAACAACAAAGAACCCTAAACCCCTAACATCAAACAACACAAACCCCCTAACAACACAAACCACTAACACCCTAACAACAAACAACACTAACACCCTAACAACAAAAACCACTAAACCCGAACAAGAAACAACCTTAAACCCCTAACAACAAACAAGCCTAACCCCTGAAAACCAAAAACACTAACCCACTAACAACAAACAACCCTAACCCACTAACAACAAAAAACCCTAAACCCCTAACATCAAACAACACTAACCCCCTAACAACACAAACCACTAACACCCTAACAACAAACAACACTAACACCCTAACAACAAAAACCACTAAACCCCAACAAGAAACAACCTTAAACCCCTAACAACAAACAACCCTAAACCCCTAACAACAAACAACACTAACACCCTAACAACAAACAACTCTAACCCCCTAACAACAAACAACCCTAAACCCCTAACATCAAACAACACTAACCCCCTAACAACACAAACCACTAACACCCTAACAACAAACAACCCTAACCCCCTAACAACAAACAACCCTAAACCCCTAACATCAAACAACACTAACACCCTAACAACACAAACCACTAACACCCTAACAACAAACAACCCTAACCCCCAACAACAAACACTAACCCCCAAACAACAAACAACCCTAACCCCTGAAAACCAAAAACACTAACCCACTAACAACAAACAACCCTACCCACTAACAACAAACAACCCTAAACCCCTAACATCAAACAACACTAACCCCCTAACAACACAAACCACTAACACCCTAACAACAAACAACACTAACACCCTAACAAAAAAAACCACTAAACCCCAACAAGAAACAACCTTAAACCCCTAACAACAAACAACCCTAAACCCCTAACATCAAACAACACTAACACCCTAACAACAAACAACTCTAACCCCCTAACAACAAACAACCCTAAACCCCTAACATCAAACAACACTAACACCCTAACAACAAAAACCACTAAACCCCAACAAGAAACAACCTTAAACCCCTAACAACAAACAACCCTAAACCCCTAACAACAAACAACACTAACACCCTAACAACAAACAACTCTAACCCCCTAACAACAAACAACCCTAAACCCCTAACATCAAACAACACTAACCCCCTAACAACACAAACCACTAACACCCTAACAACAAACAACAATAACACCCTAACAACAAAAACCACTAAACCCCAACAAGAAACAACCTTAAACCCCTAACAACAAACAACCCTAAACCCCTAACAACAAACAACACTAACACCCTACCAACAAACAACTCTAACCCCCTAACAACAAACAACCCTAAACCCCTAACATCAAACAACACTAACCCCCTAACAACACAAACCACTAACACCCTAACAACAAACAACACTAACACCCTAACAACAAACACCACTAAACCCCAACAAGAAACAACCTTAAACCCCTAACAACAAACAACCCTAAACCCCTAACAACAAACAACACTAACACCCTAACAACAAACAACTCTAACCCCCTATCAACAAACAACCCTAAACCCCTAACATCAAACAACACTAACCCCCTAACAACACAAACCACTAACACCCTAACAACAAACAACACTAACACCCTAACAACAAAAACCACTAAACCCCAACAAGAAACAACCCTAAACCCCTAACAACAAACACTAACCCCCTAACAACAAACAACCCTAACCCCTGAAAACCATAAACACTAACCCACTAACAACAAACAACCCTAACCCACTAACAACAAAGAACCCTAAACCCCTAACATCAAACAACACTAACCCCCTAACAACACAAACCACTAACACCCTAACAACAAACAACACTAACACCCTAACAACAAAAACCACTAAACCCCAACAAGAAACAACCTTAAACCCCTAACAACAAACAACCCTAAACCCCTAACATCAAACAACACTAACACCCTAACAACAAACAACTCTAACCCCCTAACAACAAACAACCCTAAACCCCTAACATCAAACAACACTAACCCCCTAACAACACAAACCACTAACACCCTAACAACAAACAACACTAACACCCTAACAACAAAAACCACTAAACCCCAACAAGAAACAACCTTAAACCCCTAACAACAAACAACCCTAAACCCCTAACAAGAAACAACACTAACACCCTAACAACAATCAACTCAAACCCCCTAACAACAAACAACCCTAAACCCCTAACAACAAACAACGCTAACACCCTAACAACAAACAACTCTGACCCCCTAACAACAAACAACCCTAAACCCCTAACATCAAACAACACTAACCCCCTAACAACACAAACCACTAACACCCTAACAACAAACAACACTAACACCCTAACAACAAAAACCACTAAACCCCAACAAGAAACAACCCTAAACCCCTAACAACAAACACTAACCCCCTAACAACAAACAACCCTAACCTAACCCCTGAAAACCATAAACACTAACCCACTAACAACAAACAACCCTAACCCACTAACAACAAACAACCCTAAACCCCTAACATCAAACAACACTAACCCCCTAACAACACAAACCACTAACACCCTAACAACAAACAACACTAACACCCTAACAACAAAAACCACTAAACCCCAACAAGAAACAACCTTAAACCCCTAACAACAAACAACCCTAAACCCCTAACATCAAACAACACTAACACCCTAACAACAAACAACTCTAACCCCCTAACAACAAACAACACTAAACCCCTAACATCAAACAACACTAACACCCTAACAACAAAAACCACTAAACCCCAACAAGAAACAACCTTAAACCCCTAACAACAAACAACCCTAAACCCCTAACAACAAACAACACTAACACCCTAACAACAAACAACCCTAACCCCCTAACTACAAACAACCCTAAAACCCTAACATCAAACAACACTAACCCCCTAACAACACAAACCACTAACACCCTAACAACAAACAACACTAACACCCTAACAACAAACAACTCTAACCCCCTAACAACAAACAACCCTAAACCCCTAACATCAAACAACACTAACCCCCTAACAAAACAAACCACTAACACCCTAACAACAAACAACACTAACACCCTAACAACAAAAACCACTAAACCCCAACAAGAAACAACCTTAAACCCCTAACAACAAACAACCCTAAACCCCTAACATCAAACAACACTAACACCCTAACAACAAACAACTCTAACCCCCTAACAACAAACAACCCTAAACCCCTAACAACAAACAACCCTAAAACCCTAACATCAAACAACACTAACCCCCTAACAACACAAACCACTAACACCGTAACAACAAACAACACTAACACCCTAACAACAAACAACTCTAACCCCCTAACAACAAACAACCCTAAACCCCTAACATCAAACAACACTAACCCCCTAACAAAACAAACCACTAACACCCTAACAACAAACAACACTAACACCCTAACAACAAAAACCACTAAACCCCAACAAGAAACAACCTTAAACCCCTAACAACAAACAACCCTAAACCCCTAAAATCAAACAACACTAACACCCTAACAACAAACGACTCTAACCCCCTAACAACAAACAACCCTAAACCCCTAACAACAAACAACACTAACACCCTAACAACACAAACCACTAACACCCAACAACAAACAACCCTAACACCCTAACAACAAAAACCACTAAACCCCAACAAGAAACAACCTTAAACCCCTAACAACAAACAACCCTAAACCCCTAACATCAAACAACACTAACACCCTAACAACAAACAACTCTAACCCCCTAACAACAAACAACCCTAAACCCCTAACATCAAACAACACTAACCCCCTAACAACACAAACCACTAACACCCTAACAACAAACAACACTAACACCCTAACAACAAAAACCACTAAACCCCAACAAGAAACAACCTTAAACCCCTAACAACAAACAACCCTAAACCCCTAACAACAAACAACACTAACACCCTAACAACAAACAACTCTAACCCCCTATCAACAAACAACCCTAAACCCCTAACATCAAACAACACTAACCCCCTAACAACACAAACCACTAACACCCTAACAACAAACAACACTAACACCCTAACAACAAAAACCACTAAACCCCAACAAGAAACAACCCTAAACCCCTAACAACAAACACTAACCCCCTAACAACAAACAACCCTAACCCCTGAAAACCATAAACACTAACCCACTAACAACAAACAACCCTAACCCACTAACAACAAACAACCCTAAACCCCTAACATCAAACAACACTAACCCCCTAACAACACAAACCACTAACACCCTAACAACAAACAACACTAACACCCTAACAACAAAAACCACTAAACCCCAACAAGAAACAACCTTAAACCCCTAACAACAAACAACCCTAAACCCCTAACTTCAAACAACACTAACACCCTAACAACAAACAACTCTAACCCCCTAACAACAAACAACCCTAAACCCCTAACATCAAACAACACTAACCCCCTAACAACACAAACCACTAACACCCTAACAACAAACAACACTAACACCCTAACAACAAAAACCACTAAACCCCAACAAGAAACAACCTTAAACCCCTAACAACAAACAACCCTAAACCCCTAACAAGAAACAACACTAACACCCTAACAACAATCAACTCAAACCCCCTAACAACAAACAACCCTAACCCCCTAACAACAAACAACGCTAACACCCTAACAACAAACAACTCTAACCCCCTAACAACAAACAACCCTAAACCCCTAACATCAAACAACACTAACCCCCTAACAACACAAACCACTAACACCCTAACAACAAACAACACTAACACCCTAACAACAAAAACCACTAAACCCCAACAAGAAACAACCCTAAACCCCTAACAACAAACACTAACCCCCTAACAACAAACAACCCTAACCTAACCCCTGAAAACCATAAACACTAACCCACTAACAACAAACAACCCTAACCCACTAACAACAAACAACCCTAAACCCCTAACATCAAACAACACTAACCCCCTAACAACACAAACCACTAACACCCTAACAACAAACAACACTAACACCCTAACAACAAAAACCACTAAACCCCAACAAGAAACAACCTTAAACCCCTAACAACAAACAACCCTAAACCCCTAACATCAAACAACACTAACACCCTAACAACAAACAACTCTAACCCCCTAACAACAAACAACCCTAAACCCCTAACATCAAACAACACTAACACCCTAACAACAAAAACCACTAAACCCCAACAAGAAACAACCTTAAACCCCTAACAACAAACAACCCTAAACCCCTAACAACAAACAACACTAACACCCTAACAACAAACAACCCTAACCCCCTAACAACAAACAACCCTAAAACCCTAACATCAAACAACACTAACCCCCTAACAACACAAACCACTAACACCCTAACAACAAACAACACTAACACCCTAACAACAAACAACTCTAACCCCCTAACAACAAACAACCCTAAACCCCTAACATCAAACAACACTAACCCCCTAACAAAACAAACCACTAACACCCTAACAACAAACAACACTAACACCCTAACAACAAAAACCACTAAACCCCAACAAGAAACAACCTTAAACCCCTAACAACAAACAACCCTAAACCCCTAACATCAAACAACACTAACACCCTAACAACAAACAACTCTAACCCCCTAACAACAAACAACCCTAAACCCCTAACAACAAACAACACTAACACCCTAACAACACAAACCACTAACACCCAACAACAAACAACCCTAACACCCTAACAACAAAAACCACTAAACCCCAACAAGAAACAACCTTAAACCCCTAACAACAAACAACCCTAAACCCCTAACATCAAACAACACTAACACCCTAACAACGAACAACACTAACACCCTAACAACAAAAACCACTAAACCCCAACAAGAAACAACCTTAAACCCGTAACAACAAACAACCCTAAACCCCTAACAACAAACAACACTAACACCCTAACAACAAACAACTCTAACCCCCTAACAACAAACAACCCTAAACCCCTAACATCAAACAACACTAACACCCTAACAACAAAAACCACTAAACCCCAACAAGAAACAACCTTAAACCCCTAACAACAAACAACCCTAAACCCCTAACAACAAACAACACTAACACCCTAACAACAAACAACCCTAACCCCCTAACAACAAACAACCCTAAACCCCTAACATCAAACAACACTAACCCCCTAACAACACAAACCACTAACACCCTAACAACAAACAACACTAACACCCTAACAACAAACAACTCTAACCCCCTAACAACAAACAACCCTAAACCCCTAACATCAAACAACACTAACCCCCTAACAAAACAAACCACTAACACCCTAACAACAAACAACACTAACACCCTAACAACAAAAACCACTAAACCCCAACAAGAAACAACCTTAAACCCCTAACAACAAACAACCCTAAACCCCTAACATCAAACAACACTAACACCCTAACAACAAACAACTCTAACCCCCTAACAACAAACAACCCTAAACCCCTAACAACAAACAACACTAACACCCTAACAACACAAACCACTAACACCCAACAACAAACAACCCTAACACCCTAACAACAAAAACCACTAAACCCCAACAAGAAACAACCTTAAACCCCTAACAACAAACAACCCTAAACCCCTAACATCAAACAACACTAACACCCTAACAACAAACAACTCTAACCCCCTAACAACAAACAACCCTAAACCCCTAACAACAAACAACACTAACACCCTAACAACACAAACCACTAACACCCAACAACAAACAACCCTAACACCCTAACAACAAAAACCACTAAACCCCAACAAGAAACAACCTTAAACCCCTAACAACAAACAACCCTAAACCCCTAACATCAAACAACACTAACACCCTAACAACAAACAACTCTAACCCCCTAACAACAAACAACCCTAAACCCCTAACAACAAACAACACTAACACCCTAACAACAAACAACTCTAACCCCCTAACAACAAACAACCCTAAACCCCTAACATCAAACAACACTAACCCCCTAACAGCACAAACCACTAACACCCTAACAACAAACAACACTAACACCCTAACAACAAAAACCACTAAACCCCAACAAGAAACAACCTTAAACCCCTAACAACAAACAACCCTAAACCCCTAACAACAAACAACACTAACACCCTAACAACAAACAACTCTAACCCCCTAACAACAAACAACCCTAAACCCCTAACATCAAACAACACTAACCCCCTAACAACACAAAGCACTAACACCCTAACAACAAAAACCATTAAACCCCAACAAGAAACAACCTTAAACCCCTAACAACAAACAACCCTAAACCCCTAACATCAAACAACACTAACACCCTAGCAACAAACAACTCTAACCCCCTAACAACAAACAACCCTAAACCCCTAACAACAAACAACACTAACACCCTAACAACAAACAACCCTGACCCACTAACAACAAACAACCCTAACCCACTAACAACAAAAACCACTAAACCCCAACAAGAAACAACCCTAAACCCCTAACAACAAACACTAACCCCCTAACAAAAAACAACACTAAACCCCTAACAAGAAACTACCCTAACCCCGTAACAACAAACAACACTAACCCCGTAACAAGAAACAACCCTAACCCCCTAACAACAAAGAACACTAACACCCTAACAACAAACAACCCTAAACCCCTAACATCAAAGAACACTAACACCCTAACAACAAACAACCGTAACCCCCTAACAACAAACACTAACCCCCAAACAACAAACAACCCTAACCCCTGAAAACCAAAAACACTAACCCACTAACAACAAACAACCCTAACCCACTAACAACAAACAACCCTAAACCCTAACATCAAACAACACTAACCCCCTAACAACACAAACCACTAACACCCTAACAACAAACAACACTAACACCCTAACAACAAAAACCACTAAACCCCAACAAGAAACAACCTTAAACCCCTAACAACAAACAACCCTAAACCCCTAACAACAAACAACACTAACACCCTAACAACAAACAACGCTAACCCCCTAACAACAAACAACCCTAAACCCCTAACATCAAACAACACTAACCCCCTAACAACACAAACCACTAACACCCTAACAACAAACAACACTAACACCCTAACAACAAAAACCACTAAACCCCAACAAGAAACAACCTTAAACCCCTAACAACAAACAACCCTAAACCCCTAACAACAAACAGCACTAACACCCTAGCATCAAACAACTCTAACCCCCTAACAACAAACAACCCTAAACCCCTAACATCAAACAACACAAACCCCCAACAACACAAACCACTAACACCCTAACAACAAACAACACTAACACCCTAACAACAAAAACCACTAAACCCCAACAAGAAACAACCTTAAACCCCTAACAACAAACAACCCTAACCCCTGAAAACCAAAAACACTAACCCACTAACAACAAACAACCCTAACCCACTAACAACAAAAAACCCTAAACCCCTAACATCAAACAACACTAACCCCCTAACAACACAAACCACTAACACCCTAACAACAAACAACACTAACACCCTAACAACAAAAACCACTAAACCCCAACAAGAAACAACCTTAAACCTCTAACAACAAACAACCCTAAACCCCTAACAACAAACAACACTAACACCCTAACAACAAACAACTCTAACCCCCTAACAACAAACAACCCTAAACCCCTAATATCAAACAACACTAACCCCCTAACAACACAAACCACTAACACCCTAACAACAAAAACCCTAATCCCCTAACAACAAACAACCCTAAACCCCTAACATCAAACAACACTAACACCCTAACAACACAAACCACTAACACCCTAACAACAAACAACCCTAACCCCCAACAACAAACACTAACCCCCAAACAACAAACAACCCTAACCCCTGAAAACCAAAAACACTAACCCACTAACAACAAACAACCCTACCCACTAACAACAAACAACCCTAAACCCCTAACATGAAACAACACTAACCCCCTAACAACACAAACCACTAACACCCTAACAACAAACAACACTAACACCCTAACAACAAAAACCACTAAACCCCAACAAGAAACAACCTTAAACCCCTAACAACAAACAACCCTAAACCCCTAACATCAAACAACACTAACACCCTAACAACAAACAACTCTAACCCCCTAACAACAAACAACCCTAAACCCCTAACATCAAACAGCACTAACCCCCTAACAACACAAACCACTAACACCCTAACAACAAACAACACTAACACCCTAACAACAAAAACCACTAAACCCCAACAAGAAACAACCTTAAACCCCTAACAACAAACAACCCTAAACCCCTAACAACAAACAACACTAACACCCTACCAACAAACAACTCTAACCCCCTAACAACAAACAACCCTAAACCCCTAACATCAAACAACACTAACCCCCTAACAACACAAACCACTAACACCCTAACAACAAACAACACTAACACCCTAACAACAAACACCACTAAACCCCAACAAGAAACAACCTTAAACCCCTAACAACAAACAACCCTAAACCCCTAACAACAAACAACACTAACACCCTAACAACAAACAACTCTAACCCCCTATCAACAAACAACCCTAAACCCCTAACATCAAACAACACTAACCCCCTAACAACACAAACCACTAACACCCTAACAACAAACAACACTAACACCCTAACAACAAAAACCACTAAACCCCAACAAGAAACAACCCTAAACCCCTAACAACAAACACTAACCCCCTAACAACAAACAACCCTAACCCCTGAAAACCATAAACACTAACCCACTAACAACAAACAACCCTAACCCACTAACAACAAACAACCCTAAACCCCTAACAACAAACAACCCTAACCCACTAACAACAAACAACCCTAAACCCCTAACATCAAACAACACTAACCCCCTAACAACACAAACCACTAACACCCTAACAACAAACAACACTAACACCCTAACAACAAATACCACTAAACCCCAACAAGAAACAACCTTAAACCCCTAACAACAAACAACCCTAAACCCCTAACATCAAACAACACTAACACCCTAACAACAAACAACTCTAACCCCCTAACAACAAACAACCCTAAACCCCTAACATCAAACAACACTAACCCCCTAACAACACAAACCACTAACACCCTAACAACAAACAACACTAACACCCTAACAACAAAAACCACTAAACCCCAACAAGAAACAACCTTAAACCCCTAACAACAAACAACCCTAAACCCCTAACAAGAAACAACACTAACACCCTAACAACAAACAACTCAAACCCCCTAACAACAAACAACCCTAAACCCCTAACAACAAACAACACTAACACCCTAACAACAAACAACTCTAACCCCCTAACAACAAACAACCCTAAACCCCTAACATCAAACAACACTAACCCCCTAACAACACAAACCACTAACACCCTAACAACAAACAACACTAACACCCTAACAACAAAAACCACTAAACCCCAACAAGAAACAACCCTAAACCCCTAACAACAAACACTAACCCCCTAACAACAAACAACCCTAACCCCTGAAAACCATAAACACTAACCCACTAACAACAAACAACACTAACCCACTAACAACAAACAACCCTAAACCCCTAACATCAAACAACACTAACCCCCTAACAACACAAACCACTAACACCCTAACAACAAACAACACTAACACCCTAACAACAAAAACCACTAAACCCCAACAAGAAACAACCTTAAACCCCTAACAACAAACAACCCTAAACCCCTAACATCAAACAACACTAACACCCTAACAACAAACAACTCTAACCCCCTAACAACAAACAACCCTAAACCCCTAACATCAAACAACACTAACACCCTAACAACAAAAACCACTAAACCCCAACAAGAAACAACCTTAAACCCCTAACAACAAACAACCCTAAACCCCTAACAACAAACAACACTAACACCCTAACAACAAACAACCCTAACCCCCTAACAACAAACAACCCTAAAACCCTAACATCAAACAACACTAACCCCCTAACAACACAAAACACTAACACCCTAACAACAAACAACACTAACACCCTAACAACAAACAACTCTAACCCCCTAACAACAAACAACCCTAAACCCCTAACATCAAACAACACTAACCCCCTAACAAAACAAACCACTAACACCCTAACAACAAACAACACTAACACCCTAACAACAAAAACCACTAAACCCCAACAAGAAACAACCTTAAACCCCTAACAACAAACAACCCTAAACCCCTAACATCAAACAACACTAACACCCTAACAACAAACAACTCTAACCCCCTAACAACAAACAACCCTAAACCCCTAACATCAAACAACACTAACCCCCTAACAACACAAACCACTAACACCCTAACAACAAACAACACTAACACCCTAACAACAAAAACCACTAAACCCCAACAAGAAACAACCTTTAACCCCTAACAACAAACAACCCTAAACCCCTAACATCAAACAACACTAACACCCTAACAACAAACAACTCTAACCCCTAACAACAAACAACCCTAAACCCCTAACATCAAACAACACTAACCCCCTAACAACACAAACCACTAACACCCTAACAACAAACAACCCTAACCCCCTAACATCAAACAACACTAACACCCTAACAACAAAAACCACTAAACCCCAACAAGAAACAACCTTAAACCCCTAACAACAAACAACCCTAAACCCCTAACAACAAACAACACTAACACCCTAACAACAAACAACTCTAACCCCCTAACAACAAACAACCCTAAACCCCTAACATCAAACAACACTAACCCCCTAACAACACAAACCACTAACACCCTAACAACAAACAACACTAACACCCTAACAACAAAAACCACTAAACCCCAACAAGAAACAACCTTAAACCCCTAACAACAAACAACCCTAAACCCCTAACAACAAACAACACTAACACCCTACCAACAAACAACTCTAACCCCCTAACAACAAACAACCCTAAACCCCTAACATCAAACAGCACTAACCCCCTAACAACACAAACCACTAACACCCTAACAACAAACAACACTAACACCCTAACAACAAACACCACTAAACCCCAACAAGAAACAACCTTAAACCCCTAACAACAAACAACCCTAAACCCCTAACAACAAACAACACTAACACCCTAACAACAAACAACTCTAACCCCCTAACAACAAACAACCCTAAACGCCTAACATCAAACAACACTAACCCCCTAACAACACAAACCACTAACACCCTAACAACAAACAACACTAACACCCTAACAACAAAAACCACTAAACCCCAACAAGAAACAACCTTAAACCCCTAACAACAAACAACCCTAAACCCCTAACAACAAACAACACTAACACCCTAACAACAAACAACTCTAACCCCCTAACAAGAAACAACCCTAAACCCCTAACATCAAACAACACTAACCCCCTAACAACACAAACCACTAACACCCTAACAACAAACAACACTAACACCCTAACAACAAAAACCACTAAACCCCAACAAGAAACAACCTTAAACCCCTAACAACAAACAACCCTAAACCCCTAACAACAAACAACACTAACACCCTACCAACAAACAACTCTAACCCCCTAACAACAAACAACCCTAAACCCCTAACATCAAACAACACTAACCCCCTAACAACACAAACCACTAACACCCTAACAACAAACAACACTAACACCCTAACAACAAACACCACTAAACCCCAACAAGAAACAACCTTAAACCCCTAACAACAAACAACCCTAAACCCCTAACAACAAACAACACTAACACCCTAACAACAAACAACTCTAACCCCCTATCAACAAACAACCCTAAACCCCTAACATCAAACAACACTAACCCCCTAACAACACAAACCACTAACACCCTAACAACAAACAACACTAACACCCTAACAACAAAAACCACTAAACCCCAACAAGAAACAACCCTAAACCCCTAACAACAAACACTAACCCCCTAACAACAAACAACCCTAACCCCTGAAAACCATAAACACTAACCCACTAACAACAAACAACCCTAACCCACTAACAACAAACAACCCTAAACCCCTAACAACAAACAACCCTAACCCACTAACAACAAACAACCCTAAACCCCTAACATCAAACAACACTAACCCCCTAACAACACAAACCACTAACACCCTAACAACAAACAACACTAACACCCTAACAACAAATACCACTAAACCCCAACAAGAAACAACCTTAAACCCCTAACAACAAACAACCCTAAACCCCTAACATCAAACAACACTAACACCCTAACAACAAACAACTCTAACCCCCTAACAACAAACAACCCTAAACCCCTAACATCAAACAACACTAACCCCCTAACAACACAAACCACTAACACCCTAACAACAAACAACACTAACACCCTAACAACAAAAACCACTAAACCCCAACAAGAAACAACCTTAAACCCCTAACAACAAACAACCCTAAACCCCTAACAAGAAACAACACTAACACCCTAACAACAAACAACTCAAACCCCCTAACAACAAACAACCCTAAACCCCTAACAACAAACAACACTAACACCCTAACAACAAACAACTCTAACCCCCTAACAACAAACAACCCTAAACCCCTAACATCAAACAACACTAACCCCCTAACAACACAAACCACTAACACCCTAACAACAAACAACACTAACACCCTAACAACAAAAACCACTAAACCCCAACAAGAAACAACCCTAAACCCCTAACAACAAACACTAACCCCCTAACAACAAACAACCCTAACCCCTGAAAACCATAAACACTAACCCACTAACAACAAACAACACTAACCCACTAACAACAAACAACCCTAAACCCCTAACATCAAACAACACTAACCCCCTAACAACACAAACCACTAACACCCTAACAACAAACAACACTAACACCCTAACAACAAAAACCACTAAACCCCAACAAGAAACAACCTTAAACCCCTAACAACAAACAACCCTAAACCCCTAACATCAAACAACACTAACACCCTAACAACAAACAACTCTAACCCCCTAACAACAAACAACCCTAAACCCCTAACATCAAACAACACTAACACCCTAACAACAAAAACCACTAAACCCCAACAAGAAACAACCTTAAACCCCTAACAACAAACAACCCTAAACCCCTAACAACAAACAACACTAACACCCTAACAACAAACAACCCTAACCCCCTAACAACAAACAACCCTAAAACCCTAACATCAAACAACACTAACCCCCTAACAACACAAAACACTAACACCCTAACAACAAACAACACTAACACCCTAACAACAAACAACTCTAACCCCCTAACAACAAACAACCCTAAACCCCTAACATCAAACAACACTAACCCCCTAACAAAACAAACCACTAACACCCTAACAACAAACAACACTAACACCCTAACAACAAAAACCACTAAACCCCAACAAGAAACAACCTTAAACCCCTAACAACAAACAACCCTAAACCCCTAACATCAAACAACACTAACACCCTAACAACAAACAACTCTAACCCCCTAACAACAAACAACCCTAAACCCCTAACATCAAACAACACTAACCCCCTAACAACACAAACCACTAACACCCTAACAACAAACAACACTAACACCCTAACAACAAAAACCACTAAACCCCAACAAGAAACAACCTTTAACCCCTAACAACAAACAACCCTAAACCCCTAACATCAAACAACACTAACACCCTAACAACAAACAACTCTAACCCCTAACAACAAACAACCCTAAACCCCTAACATCAAACAACACTAACCCCCTAACAACACAAACCACTAACACCCTAACAACAAACAACCCTAACCCCCTAACATCAAACAACACTAACACCCTAACAACAAAAACCACTAAACCCCAACAAGAAACAACCTTAAACCCCTAACAACAAACAACCCTAAACCCCTAACAACAAACAACACTAACACCCTAACAACAAACAACTCTAACCCCCTAACAACAAACAACCCTAAACCCCTAACATCAAACAACACTAACCCCCTAACAACACAAACCACTAACACCCTAACAACAAACAACACTAACACCCTAACAACAAAAACCACTAAACCCCAACAAGAAACAACCTTAAACCCCTAACAACAAACAACCCTAAACCCCTAACAACAAACAACACTAACACCCTACCAACAAACAACTCTAACCCCCTAACAACAAACAACCCTAAACCCCTAACATCAAACAGCACTAACCCCCTAACAACACAAACCACTAACACCCTAACAACAAACAACACTAACACCCTAACAACAAACACCACTAAACCCCAACAAGAAACAACCTTAAACCCCTAACAACAAACAACCCTAAACCCCTAACAACAAACAACACTAACACCCTAACAACAAACAACTCTAACCCCCTAACAACAAACAACCCTAAACGCCTAACATCAAACAACACTAACCCCCTAACAACACAAACCACTAACACCCTAACAACAAACAACACTAACACCCTAACAACAAAAACCACTAAACCCCAACAAGAAACAACCTTAAACCCCTAACAACAAACAACCCTAAACCCCTAACAACAAACAACACTAACACCCTAACAACAAACAACTCTAACCCCCTAACAAGAAACAACCCTAAACCCCTAACATCAAACAACACTAACCCCCTAACAACACAAACCACTAACACCCTAACAACAAACAACACTAACACCCTAACAACAAAAACCACTAAACCCCAACAAGAAACAACCTTAAACCCCTAACAACAAACAACCCTAAACCCCTAACAAGAAACAACACTAACACCCTAACAACAAACAACTCAAACCCCCTAACAACAAACAACCCTAAACCCCTAACAACAAACAACACTAACACCCTAACAACAAACAAGTCTAACCCCCTAACAACAAACAACCCTAAACCCCTAACATCAAACAACACTAACCCCCTAACAACACAAACCACTAACACCCTAACAACAAACAACACTAACACCCTAACAACAAAAACCACTAAACCCCAACAAGAAACAACCCTGAACCCCTAACAACAAACACTAACCCCCTAACAACAAACAACCCTAACCCCTGAAAACCATAAACACTAACCCACTAACAACAAACAACCCTAAACCCCTAACAACAAACAACCCTAAACCCCTAACATCAAACAACACTAACCCCCTAACAACACAAACCACTAACACCCTAACAACAAACAACACTAACACCCTAACAACAAAAACCACTAAACCCCAACAAGAAACAACCTTAAACCCCTAACAACAAACAACCCTAAACCCCTAACATCAAACAACACTAACACCCTAACAACAAACAACTCTAACCCCCTAACAACAAACAACCCTAAACCCCTAACATCAAACAACACTAACCCCCTAACAACACAAACCACTAACACCCTAACAACAAACAACACTAACACCCTAACAACAAAAACCACTAAACCCCAACAAGAAACAACCTTAAACCCCTAACAACAAACAACCCTAAACCCCTAACAACAAACAACACTAACACCCTAACAACAAACAACTCTAACCCCCTAACAACAAACAACCCTAAACCCCTAACATCAAACAACACTAACCCCCTAACAACACAAACCACTAACACCCTAACAACAAACAACACTAACACCCTAACAACAAAAACCACTAAACCCCAACAAGAAACAACCTTAAACCCCTAACAACAAACAACCCTAAACCCCTAACATCAAACAACACTAACACCCTAACAACAAACAACTCTAACCCCCTAACAACAAACAACCCTAAACCCCTAACAACAAACAACACTAACACCCTAACAACACAAACCACTAACACCCAACAACAAACAACCCTAACACCCTAACAACAAAAACCACTAAACCCCAACAAGAAACAACCTTAAACCCGTAACAACAAACAACCCTAAACCCCTAACATCAAACAACACTAACACCCTAACAACAAACAACTCTAACCCCCTAACAACAAACAACCCTAAACCCCTAACAACAAACAACACTAACACCCTAACAACAAAAACCACTAAACCCCAACAAGAAACAACCTTAAACCCGTAACAACAAACAACCCTAAACCCCTAACAACAAACAACACTAACACCCTAACAACAAACAACTCTAACCCCCTAACAACAAACAACCCTAAACCCCTAACATCAAACAACACTAACCCCCTAACAACACAAACCACTAACACCCTAACAACAAACAACACTAACACCCTAACAACAAAAACCACTAAACCCCAACAAGAAACAACCCTAAACCCCTAACAACAAACACTAACCCCCTAACAACAAACAACCCTAACCCCTGAAAACCATAAACACTAACCCACTAACAACAAACAACCCTAACCCACTAACAACAAACAACCCTAAACCCCTAACATCAAACAACACTAACCCCCTAACAACACAAACCACTAACACCCTAACAACAAACAACACTAACACCCTAACAACAAAAACCACTAAACCCCAACAAGAAACAACCTTAAACCCCTAACAACAAACAACCCTAAACCCCTAACATCAAACAACACTAACACCCTAACAACAAACAACTCTAACCCCCTAACAACAAACAACCCTAAACCCCTAACATCAAACAACACTAACCCCCTAACAACACAAACCACTAACACCCTAACAACAAACAACACTAACACCCTAACAACAAAAACCACTAAACCCCAACAAGAAACAACCTTAAACCCCTAACAACAAACAACCCTAAACCCCTAACAAGAAACAACACTAACACCCTAACAACAATCAACTCAAACCCCCTAACAACAAACAACCCTAACCCCCTAACAACAAACAACGCTAACACCCTAACAACAAACAACTCTAACCCCCTAACAACAAACAACCCTAAACCCCTAACATCAAACAACACTAACCCCCTAACAACACAAACCACTAACACCCTAACAACAAACAACACTAACACCCTAACAACAAAAACCACTAAACCCCAACAAGAAACAACCCTGAACCCCTAACAACAAACACTAACCCCCTAACAACAAACAACCCTAACCTAACCCCTGAAAACCATAAACACTAACCCACTAACAACAAACAACCCTAACCCACTAACAACAAACAACCCTAAACCCCTAACATCAAACAACACTAACCCCCTAACAACACAAACCACTAACACCCTAACAACAAACAACACTAACACCCTAACAACAAAAACCACTAAACCCCAACAAGAAACAACCTTAAACCCCTAACAACAAACAACCCTAAACCCCTAACAACAAACAACACTAACACCCTAACAACAAACAACCCTAACCCCCTAACAACAAACAACCCTAAAACCCTAACATCAAACAACACTAACCCCCTAACAACACAAACCACTAACACCCTAACAACAAACAACACTAACACCCTAACAACAAACAACTCTAACCCCCTAACAACAAACAACCCTAAACCCCTAACATCAAACAACACTAACCCCCTAACAAAACAAACCACTAACACCCTAACAACAAACAACACTAACACCCTAACAACAAAAACCACTAAACCCCAACAAGAAACAACCTTAAACCCCTAACAACAAACAACCCTAAACCCCTAACATCAAACAACACTAACACCCTAACAACAAACAACTCTAACCCCCTAACAACAAACAACCCTAAACCCCTAACAACAAACAACACTAACACCCTAACAACACAAACCACTAACACCCAACAACAAACAACCCTAACACCCTAACAACAAAAACCACTAAACCCCAACAAGAAACAACCTTAAACCCCTAACAACAAACAACCCTAAACCCCTAACATCAAACAACACTAACACCCTAACAACGAACAACACTAACACCCTAACAACAAAAACCACTAAACCCCAACAAGAAACAACCTTAAACCCGTAACAACAAACAACCCTAAACCCCTAACAACAAACAACACTAACACCCTAACAACAAACAACTCTAACCCCCTAACAACAAACAACCCTAAACCCCTAACATCAAACAACACTAACACCCTAACAACAAAAACCACTAAACCCCAACAAGAAACAACCTTAAACCCCTAACAACAAACAACCCTAAACCCCTAACAACAAACAACACTAACACCCTAACAACAAACAACCCTAACCCCCTAACAACAAACAACCCTAAACCCCTAACATCAAACAACACTAACCCCCTAACAACACAAACCACTAACACCCTAACAACAAACAACACTAACACCCTAACAACAAACAACTCTAACCCCCTAACAACAAACAACCCTAAACCCCTAACATCAAACAACACTAACCCCCTAACAAAACAAACCACTAACACCCTAACAACAAACAACACTAACACCCTAACAACAAAAACCACTAAACCCCAACAAGAAACAACCTTAAACCCCTAACAACAAACAACCCTAAACCCCTAACATCAAACAACACTAACACCCTAACAACAAACAACTCTAACCCCCTAACAACAAACAACCCTAAACCCCTAACAACAAACAACACTAACACCCTAACAACACAAACCACTAACACCCAACAACAAACAACCCTAACACCCTAACAACAAAAACCACTAAACCCCAACAAGAAACAACCTTAAACCCCTAACAACAAACAACCCTAAACCCCTAACATCAAACAACACTAACACCCTAACAACAAACAACTCTAACCCCCTAACAACAAACAACCCTAAACCCCTAACAACAAACAACACTAACACCCTAACAACACAAACCACTAACACCCAACAACAAACAACCCTAACACCCTAACAACAAAAACCACTAAACCCCAACAAGAAACAACCTTAAACCCCTAACAACAAACAACCCTAAACCCCTAACATCAAACAACACTAACACCCTAACAACAAACAACTCTAACCCCCTAACAACAAACAACCCTAAACCCCTAACAACAAACAACACTAACACCCTAACAACAAACAACTCTAACCCCCTAACAACAAACAACCCTAAACCCCTAACATCAAACAACACTAACCCCCTAACAGCACAAACCACTAACACCCTAACAACAAACAACACTAACACCCTAACAACAAAAACCACTAAACCCCAACAAGAAACAACCTTAAACCCCTAACAACAAACAACCCTAAACCCCTAACAACAAACAACACTAACACCCTAACAACAAACAACTCTAACCCCCTAACAACAAACAACCCTAAACCCCTAACATCAAACAACACTAACCCCCTAACAACACAAACCACTAACACCCTAACAACAAAAACCACTAAACCCCAACAAGAAACAACCTTAAACCCCTAACAACAAACAACCCTAAACCCCTAACATCAAACAACACTAACACCCTAGCAACAAACAACTCTAACCCCCTAACAACAAACAACCCTAAACCCCTAACAACAAACAACACTAACACCCTAACAACAAACAACCCTGACCCACTAACAACAATCAACCCTAACCCACTAACAACAAAAACCACTAAACCCCAACAAGAAACAACCCTAAACCCCTAACAACAAACACTAACCCCCTAACAAAAAACAACACTAAACCCCTAACAAGAAACTACCCTAACCCCGTAACAACAAACAACACTAACCCCGTAACAAGAAACAACCCTAACCCCCTAACAACAAAGAACACTAACACCCTAACAACAAACAACCCTAAACCCCTAACATCAAAGAACACTAACACCCTAACAACAAACAACCGTAACCCCCTAACAACAAACACTAACCCCCAAACAACAAACAACCCTAACCCCTGAAAACCAAAAACACTAACCCACTAACAACAAACAACCCTAACCCACTAACAACAAACAACCCTAAACCCTAACATCAAACAACACTAACCCCCTAACAACACAAACCACTAACACCCTAACAACAAACAACACTAACACCCTAACAACAAAAACCACTAAACCCCAACAAGAAACAACCTTAAACCCCTAACAACAAACAACCCTAAACCCCTAACAACAAACAACACTAACACCCTAACAACAAACAACGCTAACCCCCTAACAACAAACAACCCTAAACCCCTAACATCAAACAACACTAACCCCCTAACAACACAAACCACTAACACCCTAACAACAAACAACACTAACACCCTAACAACAAAAACCACTAAACCCCAACAAGAAACAACCTTAAACCCCTAACAACAAACAACCCTAAACCCCTAACAACAAACAGCACTAACACCCTAGCATCAAACAACTCTAACCCCCTAACAACAAACAACCCTAAACCCCTAACATCAAACAACACAAACCCCCAACAACACAAACCACTAACACCCTAACAACAAACAACACTAACACCCTAACAACAAAAACCACTAAACCCCAACAAGAAACAACCTTAAACCCCTAACAACAAACAACCCTAACCCCTGAAAACCAAAAACACTAACCCACTAACAACAAACAACCCTAACCCACTAACAACAAAAAACCCTAAACCCCTAACATCAAACAACACTAACCCCCTAACAACACAAACCACTAACACCCTAACAACAAACAACACTAACACCCTAACAACAAAAACCACTAAACCCCAACAAGAAACAACCTTAAACCCCTAACAACAAACAACCCTAAACCCCTAACAACAAACAACACTAACACCCTAACAACAAACAACTCTAACCCCCTAACAACAAACAACCCTAAACCCCTAATATCAAACAACACTAACCCCCTAACAACACAAACCACTAACACCCTAACAACAAAAACCCTAATCCCCTAACAACAAACAACCCTAAACCCCTAACATCAAACAACACTAACACCCTAACAACACAAACCACTAACACCCTAACAACAAACAACCCTAACCCCCAACAACAAACACTAACCCCCAAACAACAAACAACCCTAACCCCTGAAAACCAAAAACACTAACCCACTAACAACAAACAACCCTACCCACTAACAACAAACAACCCTAAACCCCTAACATGAAACAACACTAACCCCCTAACAACACAAACCACTAACACCCTAACAACAAACAACACTAACACCCTAACAACAAAAACCACTAAACCCCAACAAGAAACAACGTTAAACCCCTAACAACAAACAACCCTAAACCCCTAACATCAAACAACACTAACACCCTAACAACAAACAACTCTAACCCCCTAACAACAAACAACCCTAAACCCCTAACATCAAACAACACTAACACCCTAACAACAAAAACCACTAAACCCCAACAAGAAACAACCTTAAACCCCTAACAACAAACAACCCTAAACCCCTAACAACAAACAACACTAACACCCTAACAACAAACAACTCTAACCCCCTAACAACAAACAACCCTAAACCCCTAACATCAAACAACACTAACCCCCTAACAACACAAACCACTAACACCCTAACAACAAACAACACTAACACCCTAACAACAAAAACCACTAAACCCCAACAAGAAACAACCTTAAACCCCTAACAACAAACAACCCTAAACCCCTAACAACAAACAACACTAACACCCTACCAACAAACAACTCTAACCCCCTAACAACAAACAACCCTAAACCCCTAACATCAAACAACACTAACCCCCTAACAACACAAACCACTAACACCCTAACAACAAACAACACTAACACCCTAACAACAAACACCACTAAACCCCAACAAGAAACAACCTTAAACCCCTAACAACAAACAACCCTAAACCCCTAACAACAAACAACACTAACACCCTAACAACAAACAACTCTAACCCCCTATCAACAAACAACCCTAAACCCCTAACATCAAACAACACTAACCCCCTAACAACACAAACCACTAACACCCTAACAACAAACAACACTAACACCCTAACAACAAAAACCACTAAACCCCAACAAGAAACAACCCTAAACCCCTAACAACAAACACTAACCCCCTAACAACAAACAACCCTAACCCCTGAAAACCATAAACACTAACCCACTAACAACAAACAACCCTAACCCACTAACAACAAACAACCCTAAACCCCTAACATCAAACAACACTAACCCCCTAACAACACAAACCACTAACACCCTAACAACAAACAACACTAACACCCTAACAACAAATACCACTAAACCCCAACAAGAAACAACCTTAAACCCCTAACAACAAACAACCCTAAACCCCTAACATCAAACAACACTAACACCCTAACAACAAACAACTCTAACCCCCTAACAACAAACAACCCTAAACCCCTAACATCAAACAACACTAACCCCCTAACAACACAAACCACTAACACCCTAACAACAAACAACACTAACACCCTAACAACAAAAACCACTAAACCCCAACAAGAAACAACCTTAAACCCCTAACAACAAACAACCCTAAACCCCTAACAAGAAACAACACTAACACCCTAACAACAAACAACTCAAACCCCCTAACAACAAACAACCCTAAACCCCTAACAACAAACAACACTAACACCCTAACAACAAACAACTCTAACCCCCTAACAACAAACAACCCTAAACCCCTAACATCAAACAACACTAACCCCCTAACAACACAAACCACTAACACCCTAACAACAAACAACACTAACACCCTAACAACAAAAACCACTAAACCCCAACAAGAAACAACCCTAAACCCCTAACAACAAACACTAACCCCCTAACAACAAACAACCCTAACCCCTGAAAACCATAAACACTAACCCACTAACAACAAACAACACTAACCCACTAACAACAAACAACCCTAAACCCCTAACATCAAACAACACTAACCCCCTAACAACACAAACCACTAACACCCTAACAACAAACAACACTAACACCCTAACAACAAAAACCACTAAACCCCAACAAGAAACAACCTTAAACCCCTAACAACAAACAACCCTAAACCCCTAACATCAAACAACACTAACACCCTAACAACAAACAACTCTAACCCCCTAACAACAAACAACCCTAAACCCCTAACATCAAACAACACTAACACCCTAACAACAAAAACCACTAAACCCCAACAAGAAACAACCTTAAACCCCTAACAACAAACAACCCTAAACCCCTAACAACAAACAACACTAACACCCTAACAACAAACAACCCTAACCCCCTAACAACAAACAACCCTAAAACCCTAACATCAAACAACACTAACCCCCTAACAACACAAAACACTAACACCCTAACAACAAACAACACTAACACCCTAACAACAAACAACTCTAACCCCCTAACAACAAACAACCCTAAACCCCTAACATCAAACAACACTAACCCCCTAACAACACAAACCACTAACACCCTAACAACAAACAACACTAACACCCTAACAACAAAAACCACTAAACCCCAACAAGAAACAACCTTAAACCCCTAACAACAAACAACCCTAAACCCCTAACAACAAACAACACTAACACCCTACCAACAAACAACTCTAACCCCCTAACAACAAACAACCCTAAACCCCTAACATCAAACAACACTAACCCCCTAACAACACAAACCACTAACACCCTAACAACAAACAACACTAACACCCTAACAACAAACACCACTAAACCCCAACAAGAAACAACCTTAAACCCCTAACAACAAACAACCCTAAACCCCTAACAACAAACAACACTAACACCCTAACAACAAACAACTCTAACCCCCTATCAACAAACAACCCTAAACCCCTAACATCAAACAACACTAACCCCCTAACAACACAAACCACTAACACCCTAACAACAAACAACACTAACACCCTAACAACAAAAACCACTAAACCCCAACAAGAAACAACCCTAAACCCCTAACAACAAACACTAACCCCCTAACAACAAACAACCCTAACCCCTGAAAACCATAAACACTAACCCACTAACAACAAACAACCCTAACCCACTAACAACAAACAACCCTAAACCCCTAACATCAAACAACACTAACCCCCTAACAACACAAACCACTAACACCCTAACAACAAACAACACTAACACCCTAACAACAAATACCACTAAACCCCAACAAGAAACAACCTTAAACCCCTAACAACAAACAACCCTAAACCCCTAACATCAAACAACACTAACACCCTAACAACAAACAACTCTAACCCCCTAACAACAAACAACCCTAAACCCCTAACATCAAACAACACTAACCCCCTAACAACACAAACCACTAACACCCTAACAACAAACAACACTAACACCCTAACAACAAAAACCACTAAACCCCAACAAGAAACAACCTTAAACCCCTAACAACAAACAACCCTAAACCCCTAACAAGAAACAACACTAACACCCTAACAACAAACAACTCAAACCCCCTAACAACAAACAACCCTAAACCCCTAACAACAAACAACACTAACACCCTAACAACAAACAACTCTAACCCCCTAACAACAAACAACCCTAAACCCCTAACATCAAACAACACTAACCCCCTAACAACACAAACCACTAACACCCTAACAACAAACAACACTAACACCCTAACAACAAAAACCACTAAACCCCAACAAGAAACAACCCTAAACCCCTAACAACAAACACTAACCCCCTAACAACAAACAACCCTAACCCCTGAAAACCATAAACACTAACCCACTAACAACAAACAACACTAACCCACTAACAACAAACAACCCTAAACCCCTAACATCAAACAACACTAACCCCCTAACAACACAAACCACTAACACCCTAACAACAAACAACACTAACACCCTAACAACAAAAACCACTAAACCCCAACAAGAAACAACCTTAAACCCCTAACAACAAACAACCCTAAACCCCTAACATCAAACAACACTAACACCCTAACAACAAACAACTCTAACCCCCTAACAACAAACAACCCTAAACCCCTAACATCAAACAACACTAACACCCTAACAACAAAAACCACTAAACCCCAACAAGAAACAACCTTAAACCCCTAACAACAAACAACCCTAAACCCCTAACAACAAACAACACTAACACCCTAACAACAAACAACCCTAACCCCCTAACAACAAACAACCCTAAAACCCTAACATCAAACAACACTAACCCCCTAACAACACAAAACACTAACACCCTAACAACAAACAACACTAACACCCTAACAACAAACAACTCTAACCCCCTAACAACAAACAACCCTAAACCCCTAACATCAAACAACACTAACCCCCTAACAACACAAACCACTAACACCCTAACAACAAACAACACTAACACCCTAACAACAAAAACCACTAAACCCCAACAAGAAACAACCTTAAACCCCTAACAACAAACAACCCTAAACCCCTAACAACAAACAACACTAACACCCTAACAACAAACAACTCTAACCCCCTAACAAGAAACAACCCTAAACCCCTAACATCAAACAACACTAACCCCCTAACAACACAAACCACTAACACCCTAACAACAAACAACACTAACACCCTAACAACAAAAACCACTAAACCCCAACAAGAAACAACCTTAAACCCCTAACAACAAACAACCCTAAACCCCTAACAAGAAACAACACTAACACCCTAACAACAAACAACTCAAACCCCCTAACAACAAACAACCCTAAACCCCTAACAACAAACAACACTAACACCCTAACAACAAACAAGTCTAACCCCCTAACAACAAACAACCCTAAACCCCTAACATCAAACAACACTAACCCCCTAACAACACAAACCACTAACACCCTAACAACAAACAACACTAACACCCTAACAACAAAAACCACTAAACCCCAACAAGAAACAACCCTGAACCCCTAACAACAAACACTAACCCCCTAACAACAAACAACCCTAACCCCTGAAAACCATAAACACTAACCCACTAACAACAAACAACCCTAAACCCCTAACAACAAACAACCCTAAACCCCTAACATCAAACAACACTAACCCCCTAACAACACAAACCACTAACACCCTAACAACAAACAACACTAACACCCTAACAACAAAAACCACTAAACCCCAACAAGAAACAACCTTAAACCCCTAACAACAAACAACCCTAAACCCCTAACATCAAACAACACTAACACCCTAACAACAAACAACTCTAACCCCCTAACAACAAACAACCCTAAACCCCTAACATCAAACAACACTAACCCCCTAACAACACAAACCACTAACACCCTAACAACAAACAACACTAACACCCTAACAACAAAAACCACTAAACCCCAACAAGAAACAACCTTAAACCCCTAACAACAAACAACCCTAAACCCCTAACAACAAACAACACTAACACCCTAACAACAAACAACTCTAACCCCCTAACAACAAACAACCCTAAACCCCTAACATCAAACAACACTAACCCCCTAACAACACAAACCACTAACACCCTAACAACAAACAACACTAACACCCTAACAAAAAAAACCACTAAACCCCAACAAGAAACAACCTTAAACCCCTAACAACAAACAACCCTAAACCCCTAACATCAAACAACACTAACACCCTAACAACAAACAACTCTAACCCCCTAACAACAAACAACCCTAAACCCCTAACAACAAACAACACTAACACCCTAACAACACAAACCACTAACACCCAACAACAAACAACCCTAACACCCTAACAACAAAAACCACTAAACCCCAACAAGAAACAACCTTAAACCCCTAACAACAAACAACCCTAAACCCCTAACATCAAACAACACTAACACCCTAACAACAAACAACTCTAACCCCCTAACAACAAACAACCCTAAACCCCTAACAACAAACAACACTAACACCCTAACAACAAAAACCACTAAACCCCAACAAGAAACAACCTTAAACCCGTAACAACAAACAACCCTAAACCCCTAACAACAAACAACACTAACACCCTAACAACAAACAACTCTAACCCCCTAACAACAAACAACCCTAAACCCCTAACATCAAACAACACTAACCCCCTAACAACACAAACCACTAACACCCTAACAACAAACAACACTAACACCCTAACCACAAAAACCACTAAACCCCAACAAGAAACAACCTTAAACCCCTAGCAACAAACAACCCTAAACCCCTAACAACAAACAACACTAACACCCTAACAACAAACAACTCTAACCCCCTAACAACAAACAACCCTAAACCCCTAACATCAAACAACACTAACCCCCTAACAACACAAACCACTAACACCCTAACAAAAAAACCACTAAACCCCAACAAGAAACAACCTTAAACCCCTAGCAACAAACAACACTAAACCCCTAACATCAAACAACACTAACACCCTAACAACAAACAACCCTAACCCCCTAACAACAAACAACCCTAAACCCCTAACATCAAACAACACTAACACCCTAACAACACAAACCACTAACACCCTAACAACAAACAACCCTAACCCCCAACAACAAACACTAACCCCCAAACATCAAACAACCCTAACCCCTGAAAACCAAAAACACTAACCCACTAACAACAAACAACCCTACCCACTAACAACAAACAACCCTAAACCCCTAACATCAAACAACACTAACCCCCTAACAACACAAACCACTAACACCCTAACAACAAACAACACTAACACCCTAACAACAAAAACCACTAAACCCCAACAAGAAACAACCTTAAATCCCTAACAACAAACAACCCTAAACCCCTAACATCAAACAACACTAACACCCTAACAACAAACAACTCTAACCCCCTAACAACAAACAACCCTAAACCCCTAACATCAAACAACACTAACACCCTAACAACAAAAACCACTAAACCCCAACAAGAAACAACCTTAAACCCCTAACAACAAACAACCCTAAACCCCTAACAACAAACAACACTAACACCCTAACAAACAACTCTAACCCCCTAACAACAAACAAACCTAAACCCCTAACATCAAACAACACTAACCCCCTAACAACACAAACCACTAACACCCTAACAACAAACAACACTAACACCCTAACAACAAAAACCACTAAACCCCAACAAGAAACAACCTTAAACCCCTAACAACAAACAACCCTAAACCCCTAACAACAAACAACACTAACACCCTAACAACAAACAACTCTAACCCCCTAACAACAAACAACCCTAAACCCCTAACATCAAACAACACTAACCCCGTAACAACACAAACCACTAACACCCTAACAACAAACAACACTAACACCCTAACAACAAACACCACTAAACCCCAACAAGAAACAACCTTAAACCCCTAACAACAAACAACCCTAAACCCCTAACAACAAACAACACTAACACCCTAACAACAAACAACTCTAACCCCCTATCAACAAACAACCCTAAATCCCTAACATCAAACAACACTAACCCCCTAACAACACAAACCACTAACACCCTAACAACAAACAACACTAACACCCTAACAACAAAAACCACTAAACCCCAACAAGAAACAACCCTAAACCCCTAACAACAAACACTAACCCCCTAACAACAAACAACCCTAACCCCTGAAAACCATAAACACTAACCCACTAACAACAAACAACCCTAACCCACTAACAACAAACAACCCTAAACCCCTAACATCAAACAACACTAACCCCCTAACAACACAAACCACTAACACCCTAACAACAAACAACACTAACACCCTAACAACAAAAACCACTAAACCCCAACAAGAAACAACCTTAAACCCCTAACAACAAACAACCCTAAACCCCTAACATCAAACAACACTAACACCCTAACAACAAACAACTCTAACCCCCTAACAACAAACAACCCTAAACCCCTAACATCAAACAACACTAACCCCCTAACAACACAAACCACTAACACCCTAACAACAAACAACACTAACACCCTAACAACAAAAACCACTAAACCCCAACAAGAAACAACCTTAAACCCCTAACAACAAACAACCCTAAACCCCTAACAAGAAACAACACTAACACCCTAACAACAAACAACTCAAACCCCCTAACAACAAACAACCCTAAACCCCTAACAACAAACAACACTAATACCCTAACAACAAACAACTCTAACCCCCTAACAACAAACAACCCTAAACCCCTAACATCAAACAACACTAACCCCCTAACAACACAAACCACTAACACCCTAACAACAAACAACACTAACACCCTAACAACAAAAACCACTAAACCCCAACAAGAAACAACCCTAAACCCCTAACAACAAACACTAACCCCCTAACAACAAACAACCCTAACCCCTGAAAACCATAAACACTAACCCACTAACAACAAACAACCCTAACCCACTAACAACAAACAACCCTAAACCCCTAACATCAAACAACACTAACCCCCTAACAACACAAACCACTAACACCCTAACAACAAACAACACTAACACCCTAACAACAAAAACCACTAAACCCCAACAAGAAACAACCTTAAACCCCTAACAACAAACAACCCTAAACCCCTAACATCAAACAACACTAACACCCTAACAACAAACAACTCTAACCCCCTAACAACAAAAAACCCTAAACCCCTAACGTCAAACAACACTAACACCCTAACAACAAAAACCACTAAACCCCAACAAGAAACAACCTTAAACCCCTAACAACAAACAACCCTAAACCCCTAACAACAAACAACACTAACACCCTAACAACAAACAACCCTAACCCCCTAACAACAAACAACCCTAAAACCCTAACATCAAACAACACTAACCCCGTAACAACACAAACCACTAACACCCTAACAACAAACAACACTAACACCCTAACAACAAACAACTCTAACCCCCTAACAACAAACAACCCTAAACCCCTAACATCAAACAACACTAACCCCCTAACAAAACAAACCACTAACACCCTAACAACAAACACTAACACCCTAACAAGAAAAACCACTAAACCCCAACAAGAAACAACCTTAAACCCCTAACAACAAACAACCCTAAACCCCTAACATCAAACAACACTAACACCCTAACAACAAACAACTCTAACCCCCTAACAACAAACAACCCTAAACCCCTAACAACAAACAACAGTAACACCCTAACAACACAAACCACTAACACCCAACAACAAACAACCCTAACACCCTAACAACAAAAACCACTAAACCCCAACAAGAAACAACCTTAAACCCCTAACAACAAACAACCCTAAACCCCTAACATCAAACAACACTAACACCCTAACAACAAACAACTCTAACCCCCTAACAACAAACAACCCTAAACCCCTAACAACAAACAACACTAACACCCTAACAACAAAAACCACTAAACCCCAACAAGAAACAACCTTAAACCCGTAACAACAAACAACCCTAAACCCCTAACAACAAACAACACTAACACCCTAACAACAAACAACTCTAACCCCCTAACAACAAACAACCCTAAACCCCTAACATCAAACAACACTAACCCCCTAACAACACAAACCACTAACACCCTAACAACAAACAACACTAACACCCTAACAACAAAAACCACTAAACCCCAACAAGAAACAACCTTAAACCCCAACAACAAACAACCCTAAACCCCTAACAACAAACAACACTAACACCCTAACAACAAACAACTCTAACCCCCTAACAACAAACAACCCTAAACCCCTAACATCAAACAACACTAACCCCCTAACAACACAAACCACTAACACCCTAACAACAAACAACACTAACACCCTAACAACAAAAACCACTAAACCCCAACAAGAAACAACCTTAAACCCCTAACAACAAACAACCCTAAACCCTTAACAACAAACACTAACCCCCAACAACAAACAACACTAAACCCCTAACAAGAAACTAACCTAACCCCGTAACAACAAACAACACTAACCCCGTAACAACAAACAACCCTAACCCCGTAGCAACAAACAACCCTAACCCCCAAACAACAAAAAACCCTATCCCCCTAACAACAAACAATCCTAACCCCCGAACAACCAACAACACTAACCCCCTAACCACAATAAACACTAACACCCGAACAACAAAAACCACTAAACCCCAACAAGAAACAACCCTAAACCCCTAACAACAAACAACACTAACCCCCTAACAACAAACAACCCTAACCAAACAACAAACAAACCTAACCCACTAACAACAAACAACACTAACACCCTAACAACAAACAACCCTAACCCCTAACAACAAACAACACTAACACCCTAACAACAAACAACCCTAACCCCTAACAACAAACAACACTAACCCCCTAACAACAAACAAAACTAAACTCCTAACATCAAAGAACACTAACACCCTAACAACACAAAACCCTAACACCCTAACAACAAACACTAACCCCCAGACAACAAACAACCCTAACCGGTAAAAACCAAAAACACTAAACCACTAACAACAAACAACCCTAACCCACTAAAAACAAACAACACTAACCTCCTAACAACAACCCTAAACCCCTAATATCAAACAACACTAACCCCCTAACAACACAAAACACTAACACCCTAACAACAAACAACACTAACACCCTAACAACAAAAACCACTAAACCCCAACAAGAAACAACCCTAGACCCCAAACAACAAACACTAACCCCCTAACAACAAACAACCCTAACCAAACAACAAAAAACCCTAACCCACTAACATCAAACAACACTAACACCCTAACAACAAACAACCCTAACCCCCTAACAAAAAACAACAGTAACACACTAACAACAAAAACCACTAAACCCCAACAAGAAACAACCCTAAAACCCTAACAACAAACAACACTAACCCCCTAACAACAAACAACCCTAACCAAACAACAAACAAACCTAACCCACTAACAACAAACAACACTAACACGCGAACAACAAACAACCCTAACCCCCCAACAGCAAACAACAGTAACACCCTAACAACAAAAACCAGTAAACCCCAACAAGGAACAACCCTAAACCCCTAACAAGAAACAACACTAACCCCCTAACAACAAACAACCCTAACCAAACAAGAAACAAACCTAACCCACTAACAACAAACAACACTAACACCCTAACAACAAACAACCCTAAACCCCTAACATCAAAGAACACAAACACCCTAACAACAAACAACTCTAACCCCCTAACAACAAACACTAACCCGCCAAACAACAAACAACCCTAAGCCCTAAAAACCAAAACCACTAACCCACTAACAACAACCCTAACCCACTAACAACAAACAGCCCTAACAACCTAACAACAAACAACACTAACCCCCTAACAACAAACAACCCTAAACCCCTAACAACAAACACTAACCCCCAACAACAAACAACACTAAACCCCTAACAAGAAACTAACCTAACCCCGTAACAACAAACAACACTAACCCCGTAACAACAAACAACCCTAACCCCGTAGCAACAAACAACCCTAACCCCCAAACAACAAAAAACCCTATCCCCCTAACAACAAACAATCCTAACCCCCGAACAACCAACAACACTAACCCCCTAACCACAATAAAGACTAACACCCGAACAACAAAAACCACTAAACCCCAACAAGAAACAACCCTAAACCCCTAACAACAAACAACACTAACCCCCTAACAACAAACAACCCTAACCAAACAACAAACAAACCTAACCCACTAACAACAAACAACACTAACACCCTAACAACAAACAACCCTAACCCCTGACAACAAACAACACTAACACCCTAACAACAAACAACCCTAACCCCTAACAACAAACAACACTAACCCCCTAACAACAAACAAAACTAAACTCCTAACATCTAAGAACACTAACACCCTAACAACACAAAACACTAACACCCTAACAACAAACACTAACCCCCAAACAACAAACAACCCTAACGCGTAAAAACCAAAAACACTAAACAACTAACAACAAACAACCCTAACCCACTAACAACAAACAACACTAACCTCCTAACAACAAACAACCCTAAACCCCTAACATCAAACAACACTAACCCACTAAAAACACAAAACACTAACACCCTAACAACAAACAACACTAACACCCTAACAACAAAAACCACTAAACCCCAACAAGAAACAACCCTAAACCCCTAACAACAAACACTAACCCCCTAACAACAAACAACACTAAACCCCTAACAAGAAACTACCCTAACCCCGTAACAACAAACAACACTAACCCCGTAAAAACAAACAACCCTAACCCCCAAACAACAAACAACCCTAACCCCCTAACAACAAACAATCCTAACCCCCGAACAACCAACAACACTAACCCCCTAACCACAGTAAACACTAACACCCTAACAACAAAAACCACTAAACCCCAACAAGAAACAACCCTAAACCCCTAACAACAAACAACACTAACCCCCTAACAACAAACAACCCTAACCAAACAACAAAAAACCCTAACCCACTAACATCAAACAACACTAACACCCTAACAACAAACAACCCTAACCCCCTAACAAAAAACAACAGTAACACCCTAACAACAAAAACCACTAAACCCCAAAAAGAAACAACCCTAAACCCCTAACAACAAACAACACTAACCCCCTAACAACAAACAACCCTAACCAAACAACAAACAAACCTAACCCACTAACAACAAACAACACTAACACGCGAACAACAAACAACCCTAACCCCACAACAGCAAACAACAGTAACACCCTAACAACAAAAACCAGTAAACCCCAACAAGAAACAACCCTAAACTCCTAACAAGAAACAACACTAACCCCCTAACAACAAACAACCCTAACCAAACAAGAAACAAACCTAACCCACTAACAACAAACAACACTAACACCCTAACAACAAACAACCCTAAACCCCTAACATCAAAGAACACAAACACCCTAACAACAAACAACTCTAACCCCCAACAACAAACACTAACCCGCCAAACAACAAACAACCCTAACCCCTAAAAACCAAAACCACTAACACACTAACAACAACCCTAACCCACTAACAACAAACAGCCCTAACAACCTAACAACAAAAAACACTAACCCCCTAACAACAAACAACCCTAAACCCCTAACATCAAACAACACTAACCCCCTAACAACACAAAACACTACCACCCTAACAACAAAAACCGCTCAACCCCAACAAGAAACAACCCTAAAACCCTAACAACAAGCACTAACCCCCTAACAAGAAACTACCCTAACCCCGTAACAACAAACAACACTAACCCCGTAACAACAAACAACCCTAACCCCCAAACAACAAACAACCCTAACCCGTAACAACAAACAATCCTAACCCCCGAACAACCAACAACACTAACCCCCTAACCACAATAAACACTAACACCCGAACAACAAAAACCACCAAACCCCAACAAGAAACAACCCTAAACCCCTAACAACAAACAACCCTAACCCCCTAACAACAAACAACACTAACACCCTAACAACAAAAACCAATAAACCCCAACAAGAAACAACCCTAAAACCCTAACAACAAACAACACTAACCCCCTAACAACAAACAATAGTAACACCCTAACAACAAAAACCACTAAACCCCAACAAGAAACAACCCTAAACCCCTAACAACAAAAACACTAACCCCCTAACAACAAACAACCCTAACCCCTAAAAACCAAAACCACTAACCCACTAACAACAACCCTAACCCACTAACAACAAACAGCCCTAACAACCTAAAAAGAAACAACACTAACCCCCTAACAACAAACAACCCTAAACCCCTAACATCAAACAACACTAACCCCCTAACAACACAAAACACTAACACCCTAACAACAAAAACCGCTCAACGCCAACAAGAAACAACCCTAAAACCCTAACAACAAGCACTAACCCACTAACAACAAACAACACTAAACCCCTAACAAGAAACTACCCTAACCCCGTCACAACAAACAACACTAACCCCGTAACAACAAACAACCCTAACCCCCAAACAACAAACAACCCTAACCCCGTAACAACAAACAATCCTAGCCCCGAACAACCAACAACACTAACCCCCTAACCACAATAAACACTAACACCGGAAGAACAAAAACCACTAAACCCCAACAAGAAACAACCCTAAACCCCTAACAACAAACAACACTAACCCCCTAACAACAAACAACCCTAACCAAACAACAAACAAACCTAACCCACTAACAACAAACAACCCTAACCCCTAACAACAAACAACACTAACACCCTAACAACAAACAACCCTAACCCCTAACAACAAACAACCCTAACCCCTAACAACAAACAACACTAACCCCCTAACAACAAACAAAACTAAACTCCTAACATCAAAGAACACTAACACCCTAACAACACAAAACACTAACACCCTAACAACAAACACTAACCCCCAGACAACAAACAACCCTAACCCGTAAAAACCAAAAACACTAAACCACTAACAACAAACAACCCTAACCCACTAAAAACAAACAACACTAACCTCCTAACAACAACCCTAAACCCCTAATATCAAACAACACTAACCTCCTAACAACACAAAACACTAACACCCTAACAACAAACAACACTAACACCCTAACAACAAAAACCACTAAACCCCAACAAGAAACAACCCTAAACCCCAAACAACAAACACTAACCCACTAACAACAAACAACCCTAACCAAACAACAAAAAACCCTAACCCACTAACATCAAACAACACTAACACCCTAACAACAAACAACCCTAACCCCCTAACAAAAAACAACAGTAACACACTAACAACAAAAACCACTAAACCCCAACAAGAAACAACCCTAAAACCCTAACAACAAACAACACTAACCCCCTAACAACAAACAACCCTAACCAAACAACAAACAAACCTAACCCACTAACAACAAACAACACTAACACGCGAACAACAAACAACCCTAACCCCCCAACAGCAAACAACAGTAACACCCTAACAACAAAAACCAGGAAACCCCAACAAGGAACAACCCTAAACGCCTAACAAGAAACAACACTAACCCCCTAACAACAAACAACCCTAACCAAACAAGAAACAAACCTAACCCACTAACAACAAACAACACTAACACCCTAACAACAAACAACCCTAAACCCCTAACATCAAAGAACACAAACACCCTAACAACAAACAACTCTAACCCCCTAACAACAAACACTAACCCGCCAAACAACAAACAACCCTAAGCCCTAAAAACCAAAACCACTAACCCACTAACAACAACCCTAACCCACTAACAACAAACAGCCCTAACAACCTAACAACAAACAACACTAACCCCCAACAACAAACAACCCTAAACCCCTAACAACAAACACTAACCCCCAACAACAAACAACACTAAACCCCTAACAAGAAACTAACCTAACCCCGTAACAACAAACAACACTAACCCCGTAACAACAAACAACCCTAACCCCGTAGCAACAAACAACCCTAACCCCCAAACAACAAAAAACCCTATCCCCCTAACAACAAACAATCCTAACCCCCGAACAACCAACAACACTAACCCCCTAACCACAATAAAGACTAACACCCGAACAACAAAAACCACTAAACCCCAACAAGAAACAACCCTAAACCCCTAACAACAAACAACACTAACCCCCTAACAATAAACAAACCTAACCAAACAACAAACAAACCTAACCCACTAACAACAAACAACACTAACACCCTAACAACAAACAACCCTAACCCCTGACAACAAACAACACTAACACCCTAACAACAAACAACCCTAACCCCTAACAACAAACAACACTAACCCCCTAACAACAAACAAAACTAAACTCCTAACATCTAAGAACACTAACACCCTAACAACACAAAACACTAACACCCTAACAACAAACACTAACCCCCAAAAAACAAACAACCCTAACCCGTAAAAACCAAAAACACTAAACCACTAACAACAAACAACCCTAACCCACTAACAACAAACAACACTAACCTCCTAACAACAAACAACCCTAAACCCCTAACATCAAACAACACTTACCAACTAACAACACAAAACACTAACACCCTAACAACAAACAACACTAACACCCTAACAACAAAAACCACTAAACCCCAACAAGAAACAACCCTAAACCCCTAACAACAAACACTAACCCCCTAACAACAAACAACACTAAACCCCTAACAAGAAACTACCCTAACCCCGTAACAACAAACAACACTAACCCCGTAACAACAAACAACCCTAACCCCCAAACAACAAACAACCCTAACCCCCTAACAACAAACAATCCTAACCCCCGAACAACCAACAACACTAACCCCCTAACCACAGTAAACACTAACACCCTAACAACAAAAACCACTAAACCCCAACAAGAAACAACCCTAAACCCCTAACAACAAACAACACTAACCCCCTAACAACAAACAACCCTAACCAAACAACAAAAAACCCTAACCCACTAACATCAAACAACACTAACACCCTAACAACAAACAACCCTAACCCCCTAACAAAAAACAACAGTAACACCCTAACAACAAAAACCACTAAACCCCAACAAGAAACAACCCTAAACCCCTAACAACAAACAACACTAACCCCCTAACAGCAAACAACCCTAACCAAACAACAAACAAACCTAACCCACTAACAACAAACAACACTAACCCCGTAACAACAAACAACCCATACCCCCAACAGCAAACAACAGTAACACCCTAACAACAAAAACCAGTAAACCCCAACAAGAAACAACCCTAAACCCCTAACAAGAAACAACACTAACCCCTAACAACAAACAACCCAAACCAAGCAAGAAACAAACCTAACCCACTAACAACAAACAACACTAACACCCTAACAACAAACAACCCTAAACCCCTAACATCAAAGAACACAAACACCCTAACAACAAACAACTCTAACCCCCTAACAACAAACACTAACCCGCCAAACAACAAACAACACTAACCCCTAAAAACCAAAACCAATAACCCACTAACAACAACCCTAACCCACTAACAACAAACAGCCCTAACAACCTAACAACAAACAACACTAACCCCCTAACAACAAACAACCCTAAACCCCTAACATCAAACAACACTAACCCCCTAACAACACAAAACACTAACACCCTAACAACAAAAACCGCTCAACCCCAACAAGAAACAACCCTAAAACCCTAACAACAAGCACTAACCCCCTAACAACAAACAACACTAAACCCCTAACAAGAAACTACCCTAACTCCGTAACAACAAACAACACTAACCCCGTAACAACAAACAACACTAACCCCCAAACAACAAACAACCCTAACCCCGTAACAACAAACAATCCTAACCCCCGAACAACCAACAACACTAACCCCCTAACCACAATAAACACTAACACCCGAACAACAAAAACCACTAAACCCCAACAAGAAACAACCCTAAACCCCTAACAACAAACAACACTAACCCCCTAACAACAAACAACCCTAACCAAACAACAAACAAACCTAACCCACTAACAACAAACAACACTAACACCCTAACAACAAACAACCCTAACCCCTAACAACAAACAACACTAACACCCTAACAACAAACAACCCTAACCCCTAACAACAAACAACACTAACCCCCTAACAACAAACAAAACTAAACTCCTAACATCAAAGAACACTAACACCCTAACAACACAAAACACTAACACCCTAACAACAAACACTAACCCCCAGACAACAAACAACCCTAACCCGTAAAAACCAAAAACACTAAACCACTAACAACAAACAACCCTAACCCACTAAAAACAAACAACACTAACCTCTTAACAACAACCCTAAACCCCTAATATCAAACAACACTAACCCCCTAACAACACAAAACACTAACACCCTAACAACAAACAACACTAACACCCTAACAACAAAAACCACTAAACCCCAACAAGAAACAACCCTAAACCCCAAACAACAAACACTAACCCCCGAACAACAAACAACCCTAACCAAACAACAAAAAACCCTAACCCACTAACATCAAACAACACTAACACCCTAACAACAAACAACCCTAACCCCCTAACAAAAAACAACAGTAACACACTAACAACAAAAACCACTAAACCCCAACAAGAAACAACCCTAAAACCCTAACAACAAACAACACTAACCCCCTAACAACAAACAACCCTAACCAAACAACAAACAAACCTAACCCACTAACAACAAACAACACTAACACGCGAACAACAAACAACCCTAACCCCCCAACAGCAAACAACAGTAACACCCTAACAACAAAAACCAGTAAACCCCAACAAGAAACAACCCTAAACCCCTAACAAGAAACAACACTAACCCCCTAACAACAAACAACCCTAACCAAACAAGAAACAAACCTAACCCACTAACAACAAACAACACTAACACCCTAACAACAAACAACCCTAAACCCCTAACATCAAAGAACACAAACACCCTAACAACAAACAACTCTAACCCCCTAACAACAAACACTAACCCGCCAAACAACAAACAACCCTAAGCCCTAAAAACCAAAACCACTAACCCACTAACAACAACCCTAACCCACTAACAACAAACAGCCCTAACAACCTAACAACAAACAACACTAACCCCCTAACAACAAACAACCCTAAACCCTTAACAACAAACACTAACCCCCAACAACAAACAACACTAAACCCCTAACAAGAAACTAACCTAACCCCGTAACAACAAACAACACTAACCCCGTAACAACAAACAACCCTAACCCCGTAGCAACAAACAACCCTAACCCCCAAACAACAAAAAACCCTATCCCCCTAACAACAAACAATCCTAACCCCCGAACAACCAACAACACTAACCCCCTAACCACAATAAAGACTAACACCCGAACAACAAAAACCACTAAACCCCAACAAGAAACAACCCTAAACCCCTAACAACAAACAACACTAACCCCCTAACAACAAACAACCCTAACCAAACAACAAACAAACCTAACCCACTAACAACAAACAACACTAACACCCTAACAACAAACAACCCTAACCCCTAACAACAAACAACACTAACACCCTAACAACAAACAACCCTAACCCCTAACAACAAACAACACTAACCCCCTAACAACAAACAAAACTAAACTCCTAACATCAAAGAACACTAACACCCTAACAACACAAAACACTAACACCCTAACAACAAACACTAACCCCCAGACAACAAACAACCCTAACCGGTAAAAACCAAAAACACTAAACCACTAACAACAAACAACCCTAACCCACTAAAAACAAACAACACTAACCTCCTAACAACAACCCTAAACCCCTAATATCAAACAACACTAACCCCCTAACAACACAAAACACTAACACCCTAACAACAAACAACACTAACACCCTAACAACAAAAACCACTAAACCCCAACAAGAAACAACCCTAAACCCCAAACAACAAACACTAACCCCCTAACAACAAACAACCCTAACCAAACAACAAAAAACCCTAACCCACTAACATCAAACAACACTAACACCCTAACAACAAACAACCCTAACCCCCTAACAAAAAACAACAGTAACACACTAACAACAAAAACCACTAAACCCCAACAAGAAACAACCCTAAAACCCTAACAACAAACAACACTAACCCCCTAACAACAAACAACCCTAACCAAACAACAAACAAACCTAACCCACTAACAACAAACAACACTAACACGCGAACAACAAACAACCCTAACCCCCCAACAGCAAACAACAGTAACACCCTAACAACAAAAACCAGTAAACCCCAACAAGGAACAACCCTAAACCCCTAACAAGAAACAACACTAACCCCCTAACAACAAACAACCCTAACCAAACAAGAAACAAACCTAACCCACTAACAACAAACAACACTAACACCCTAACAACAAACAACCCTAAACCCCTAACATCAAAGAACACAAACACCCTAACAACAAACAACTCTAACCCCCTAACAACAAACACTAACCCGCCAAACAACAAACAACCCTAAGCCCTAAAAACCAAAACCACTAACCCACTAACAACAACCCTAACCCACTAACAACAAACAGGCCTAACAACCTAACAACAAACAACACTAACCCCCTAACAACAAACAACCCTAAACCCCTAACAACAAACACTAACCCCCAACAACAAACAACACTAAACCCCTAACAAGAAACTAACCTAACCCCGTAACAACAAACAACACTAACCCCGTAACAACAAACAACCCTAACCCCGTAGCAACAAACAACCCTAACCCCCAAACAACAAAAAACCCTATCCCCCTAACAACAAACAATCCTAACCCCCGAACAACCAACAACACTAACCCCCTAACCACAATAAAGACTAACACCCGAACAACAAAAACCACTAAACCCCAACAAGAAACAACCCTAAACCCCTAACAACAAACAACACTAACCCCCTAACAACAAACAACCCTAACCAAACAACAAACAAACCTAACCCACTAACAACAAACAACACTAACACCCTAACAACAAACAACCCTAACCCCTGACAACAAACAACACTAACACCCTAACAACAAACAACCCTAACCCCTAACAACAAACAACACTAACCCCCTAACAACAAACAAAACTAAACTCCTAACATCTAAGAACACTAACACCCTAACAACACAAAACACTAACACCCTAACAACAAACACTAACCCCCAAAAAACAAACAACCCTAACCCGTAAAAACCAAAAACACTAAACCACTAACAACAAACAACCCTAACCCACTAACAACAAACAACACTAACCTCCTAACAACAAACAACCCTAAACCCCTAACATCAAACAACACTTACCCACTAACAACACAAAACACTAACACCCTAACAACAAACAACACTAACACCCTAACAACAAAAACCACTAAACCCCAACAAGAAACAACCCTAAACCCCTAACAACAAACACTAACCCCCTAACAACAAACAACACTAAACCCCTAACAAGAAACTACCCTAACCCCGTAACAACAAACAACACTAACCCCGTAACAACAAACAACCCTAACCCCCAAACAACAAACAACCCTAACCCCCTAACAACAAACAATCCTAACCCCCGAACAACCAACAACACTAACCCCCTAACCACAGTAAACACTAACACCCTAACAACAAAAACCACTAAACCCCAACAAAAAACAACCCTAAACCCCTAACAACAAACAACACTAACCCCCTAACAACAAACAACCCTAACCAAACAACAAAAAACCCTAACCCACTAACATCAAACAACACTAACACCCTAACAACAAACAACCCTAACCCCCTAACAAAAAACAACAGTAACACCCTAACAACAAAAACCACTAAACCCCAACAAGAAACAACCCTAAACCCCTAACAACAAACAACACTAACCCCCTAACAGCAAACAACCCTAACCAAACAACAAACAAACCTAACCCACTAACAACAAACAACACTAACCCCGTAACAACAAACAACCCATACCCCCCAACAGCAAACAACAGTAACACCCTAACAACAAAAACCAGTAAACCCCAACAAGAAACAACCCTAAACCCCTAACAAGAAACAACACTAACCCCTAACAACAAACAACCCAAACCAAGCAAGAAACAAACCTAACCCACTAACAACAAACAACACTAACACCCTAACAACAAACAACCCTAAACCCCTAACATCAAAGAACACAAACACCCTAACAACAAACAACTCTAACCCCCTAACAACAAACACTAACCCGCCAAACAACAAACAACACTAACCCCTAAAAACCAAAACCAATAACCCACTAACAACAACCCTAACCCACTAACAACAAACAGCCCTAACAACCTAACAACAAACAACACTAACCCCCTAACAACAAACAACCCTAAACCCCTAACATCAAACAACACTAACCCCCTAACAACACAAAACACTAACACCCTAACAACAAAAACCGCTCAACCCCAACAAGAAACAACCCTAAAACCCTAACAACAAGCACTAACCCCCTAACAACAAACAACACTAAACCCCTAACAAGAAACTACCCTAACTCCGTAACAACAAACAACACTAACCCCGTAACAACAAACAACCCTAACCCCCAAACAACAAACAACCCTAACCCCGTAACAACAAACAATCCTAACCCCCGAACAACCAACAACACTAACCCCCTAACCACAATAAACACTAACACCCGAACAACAAAAACCACTAAACCCCAACAAGAAACAACCCTAAACCCCTAACAACAAACAACACTAACCCCCTAACAACAAACAACCCTAACCAAACAACAAACAAACCTAACCCACTAACAACAAACAACACTAACACCCTAACAACAAACAACCCTAACCCCTAACAACAAACAACACTAACACCCTAACAACAAACAACCCTAACCCCTAACAACAAACAACACTAACCCCCTAACAACAAACAAAACTAAACTCCTAACATCAAAGAACACTAACACCCTAACAACACAAAACACTAACACCCTAACAACAAACACTAACCCCCAGACAACAAACAACCCTAACCCGTAAAAACCAAAAACACTAAACCACTAACAACAAACAACCCTAACCCACTAAAAACAAACAACACTAACCTCTTAACAACAACCCTAAACCCCTAATATCAAACAACACTAACCCCCTAACAACACAAAACACTAACACCCTAACAACAAACAACACTAACACCCTAACAACAAAAACCACTAAACCCCAACAAGAAACAACCCTAAACCCCAAACAACAAACACTAACCCCCTAACAACAAACAACCCTAACCAAACAACAAAAAACCCTAACCCACTAACATCAAACAACACTAACACCCTAACAACAAACAACCCTAACCCCCTAACAAAAAACAACAGTAACACACTAACAACAAAAACCACTAAACCCCAACAAGAAACAACCCTAAAACCCTAACAACAAACAACACTAACCCCCTAACAACAAACAACCCTAACCAAACAACAAACAAACCTAACCCACTAACAACAAACAACACTAACACGCGAACAACAAACAACCCTAACCCCCCAACAGCAAACAACAGTAACACCCTAACAACAAAAACCAGGAAACCCCAACAAGAAACAACCCTAAACCCCTAACAAGAAACAACACTAACCCCCTAACAACAAACAACCCTAACCAAACAAGAAACAAACCTAACCCACTAACAACAAACAACACTAACACCCTAACAACAAACAACCCTAAACCCCTAACATCAAAGAACACAAACACCCTAACAACAAACAACTCTAACCCCCTAACAACAAACACTAACCCGCCAAACAACAAACAACCCTAAGCCCTAAAAACCAAAACCACTAACCCACTAACAACAACCCTAACCCACTAACAACAAACAGCCCTAACAACCTAACAACAAACAACACTAACCCCCTAACAACAAACAACCCTAAACCCCTAACAACAAACACTAACCCCCAACAACAAACAACACTAAACCCCTAACAAGAAACTAACCTAACCCCGTAACAACAAACAACACTAACCCCGTAACAACAAACAACCCTAACCCCGTAGCAACAAACAACCCTAACCCCCAAACAACAAAAAACCCTATCCCCCTAACAACAAACAATCCTAACCCCCGAACAACCAACAACACTAACCCCCTAACCACAATAAAGACTAACACCCGAACAACAAAAACCACTAAACCCCAACAAGAAACAACCCTAAACCCCTAACAACAAACAACACTAACCCCCTAACAACAAACAACCCTAACCAAACAACAAACAAACCTAACCCACTAACAACAAACAACACTAACACCCTAACAACAAACAACCCTAACCCCTGACAACAAACAACACTAACACCCTAACAACAAACAACCCTAACCCCTAACAACAAACAACACTAACCCCCTAACAACAAACAAAACTAAACTCCTAACATCTAAGAACACTAACACCCTAACAACACAAAACACTAACACCCTAACAACAAACACTAACCCCCAAAAAACAAACAACCCTAACCCGTAAAAACCAAAAACACTAAACCACTAACAACAAACAACCCTAACCCACTAACAACAAACAACACTAACCTCCTAACAACAAACAACCCTAAACCCCTAACATCAAACAACACTTACCCACTAACAACACAAAACACTAACACCCTAACAACAAACAACACTAACACCCTAACAACAAAAACCACTAAACCCCAACAAGAAACAACCCTAAACCCCTAACAACAAACACTAACCCCCTAACAACAAACAACACTAAACCCCTAACAAGAAACTACCCTAACCCCGTAACAACAAACAACACTAACCCCGTAACAACAAACAACCCTAACCCCCAAACAACAAACAACCCTAACCCCCTAACAACAAACAATCCTAACCCCCGAACAACCAACAACACTAACCCCCTAACCACAGTAAACACTAACACCCTAACAACAAAAACCACTAAACCCCAACAAGAAACAACCCTAAACCCCTAACAACAAACAACACTAACCCCCTAACAACAAACAACCCTAACCAAACAACAAAAAACCCTAACCCACTAACATCAAACAACACTAACACCCTAACAACAAACAACCCTAACCCCCTAACAAAAAACAACAGTAACACCCTAACAACAAAACCCACTAAACCCCAACAAGAAACAACCCTAAACCCCTAACAACAAACAACACTAACCCCCTAACAGCAAACAACCCTAACCAAACAACAAACAAACCTAACCCACTAACAACAAACAACACTAACCCCGTAACAACAAACAACCCATACCCCCCAACAGCAAACAACAGTAACACCCTAACAACAAAAACCAGTAAACCCCAACAAGAAACAACCCTAAACCCCTAACAAGAAACAACACTAACCCCTAACAACAAACAACCCAAACCAAGCAAGAAACAAACCTAACCCACTAACAACAAACAACACTAACACCCTAACAACAAACAACCCTAAACCCCTAACATCAAAGAACACAAACACCCTAACAACAAACAACTCTAACCCCCTAACAACAAACACTAACCCGCCAAACAACAAACAACACTAACCCCTAAAAACCAAAACCAATAACCCACTAACAACAACCCTAACCCACTAACAACAAACAGCCCTAACAACCTAACAACAAACAACACTAACCCCCTAACAACAAACAACCCTAAACCCCTAACATCAAACAACACTAACCCCCTAACAACACAAAACACTAACACCCTAACAACAAAAACCGCTCAACCCCAACAAGAAACAACCCTAAAACCCTAACAACAAGCACTAACCCCCTAACAACAAACAACACTAAACCCCTAACAAGAAACTACCCTAACTCCGTAACAACAAACAACACTAACCCCGTAACAACAAACAACCCTAACCCCCAAACAACAAACAACCCTAACCCCGTAACAACAAACAATCCTAACCCCCGAACAACCAACAACACTAACCCCCTAACCACAATAAACACTAACACCCGAACAACAAAAACCACTAAACCCCAACAAGAAACAACCCTAAACCCCTAACAACAAACAACACTAACCCCCTAACAACAAACAACCCTAACCAAACAACAAACAAACCTAACCCACTAACAACAAACAACACTAACACCCTAACAACAAACAACCCTAACCCCTAACAACAAACAACACTAACACCCTAACAACAAACAACCCTAACCCCTAACAACAAACAACACTAACCCCCTAACAACAAACAAAACTAAACTCCTAACATCAAAGAACACTAACACCCTAACAACACAAAACACTAACACCCTAACAACAAACACTAACCCCCAGACAACAAACAACCCTAACCGGTAAAAACCAAAAACACTAAACCACTAACAACAAACAACCCTAACCCACTAAAAACAAACAACACTAACCTCTTAACAACAACCCTAAACCCCTAATATCAAACAACACTAACCCCCTAACAACACAAAACACTAACACCCTAACAACAAACAACACTAACACCCTAACAACAAAAACCACTAAACCCCAACAAGAAACAACCCTAAACCCCAAACAACAAACACTAACCCCCTAACAACAAACAACCCTAACCAAACAACAAAAAACCCTAACCCACTAACATCAAACAACACTAACACCCTAACAACAAACAACCCTAACCCCCTAACAAAAAACAACAGTAACACACTAACAACAAAAACCACTAAACCCCAACAAGAAACAACCCTAAAACCCTAACAACAAACAACACTAACCCCCTAACAACAAACAACCCTAACCAAACAACAAACAAACCTAACCCACTAACAACAAACAACACTAACACGCGAACAACAAACAACCCTAACCCCCCAACAGCAAACAACAGTAACACCCTAACAACAAAAACCAGTAAACCCCAACAAGAAACAACCCTAAACCCCTAACAAGAAACAACACTAACCCCCTAACAACAAACAACCCTAACCAAACAAGAAACAAACCTAACCCACTAACAACAAACAACACTAACACCCTAACAACAAACAACCCTAAACCCCTAACATCAAAGAACACAAACACCCTAACAACAAACAACTCTAACCCCCTAACAACAAACACTAACCCGCCAAACAACAAACAACCCTAAGCCCTAAAAACCAAAACCACTAACCCACTAACAACAACCCTAACCCACTAACAACAAACAGCCCTAACAACCTAACAACAAACAACACTAACCCCCTAACAACAAACAACCCTAAACCCTTAACAACAAACACTAACCCCCAACAACAAACAACACTAAACCCCTAACAAGAAACTAACCTAACCCCGTAACAACAAACAACACTAACCCCGTAACAACAAACAACCCTAACCCCGTAGCAACAAACAACCCTAACCCCCAAACAACAAAAAACCCTATCCCCCTAACAACAAACAATCCTAACCCCCGAACAACCAACAACACTAACCCCCTAACCACAATAAAGACTAACACCCGAACAACAAAAACCACTAAACCCCAACAAGAAACAACCCTAAACCCCTAACAACAAACAACACTAACCCCCTAACAACAAACAACCCTAACCAAACAACAAACAAACCTAACCCACTAACAACAAACAACACTAACACCCTAACAACAAACAACCCTAACCCCTAACAACAAACAACACTAACACCCTAACAACAAACAACCCTAACCCCTAACAACAAACAACACTAACCCCCTAACAACAAACAAAACTAAACTCCTAACATCAAAGAACACTAACACCCTAACAACACAAAACACTAACACCCTAACAACAAACACTAACCCCCAGACAACAAACAACCCTAACCGGTAAAAACCAAAAACACTAAACCACTAACAACAAACAACCCTAACCCACTAAAAACAAACAACACTAACCTCCTAACAACAACCCTAAACCCCTAATATCAAACAACACTAACCCCCTAACAACACAAAACACTAACACCCTAACAACAAACAACACTAACACCCTAACAACAAAAACCACTAAACCCCAACAAGAAACAACCCTAAACCCCAAACAACAAACACTAACCCCCTAACAACAAACAACCCTAACCAAACAACAAAAAACCCTAACCCACTAACATCAAACAACACTAACACCCTAACAACAAACAACCCTAACCCCCTAACAAAAAACAACAGTAACACACTAACAACAAAAACCACTAAACCCCAACAAGAAACAACCCTAAAACCCTAACAACAAACAACACTAACCCCCTAACAACAAACAACCCTAAACAAACAACAAACAAACCTAACCCACTAACAACAAACAACACTAACACGCGAACAACAAACAACCCTAACCCCCCAACAGCAAACAACAGTAACACCCTAACAACAAAAACCAGGAAACCCCAACAAGAAACAACCCTAAACCCCTAACAAGAAACAACACTAACCCCCTAACAACAAACAACCCTAACCAAACAAGAAACAAACCTAACCCACTAACAACAAACAACACTAACACCCTAACAACAAACAACCCTAAACCCCTAACATCAAAGAACACAAACACCCTAACAACAAACAACTCTAACCCCCTAACAACAAACACTAACCCGCCAAACAACAAACAACCCTAAGCCCTAAAAACCAAAACCACTAACCCACTAACAACAACCCTAACCCACTAACAACAAACAGCCCTAACAACCTAACAACAAACAACACTAACCCCCTAACAACAAACAACCCTAAACCCCTAACAACAAACACTAACCCCCAACAACAAACAACACTAAACCCCTAACAAGAAACTAACCTAACCCCGTAACAACAAACAACACTAACCCCGTAACAACAAACAACCCTAACCCCGTAGCAACAAACAACCCTAACCCCCAAACAACAAAAAACCCTATCCCCCTAACAACAAACAATCCTAACCCCCGAACAACCAACAACACTAACCCCCTAACCACAATAAAGACTAACACCCGAACAACAAAAACCACTAAACCCCAACAAGAAACAACCCTAAACCCCTAACAACAAACAACACTAACCCCCTAACAACAAACCCTAACCAAATAACAAACAAACCTAACCCACTAACAACAAACAACACTAACACCCTAACAACAAACAACCCTAACCCCTGACAACAAACAACACTAACACCCTAACAACAAACAACCCTAACCCCTAACAACAAACAACACTAACCCCCTAACAACAAACAAAACTAAACTCCTAACATCTAAGAACACTAACACCCTAACAACACAAAACACTAACACCCTAACAACAAACACTAACCCCCAAAAAACAAACAACCCTAACCCGTAAAAACCAAAAACACTAAACGACTAACAACAAACAACCCTAACCCACTAACAACAAACAACACTAACCTCCTAACAACAAACAACCCTAAACCCCTAACATCAAACAACACTTACCCACTAACAACACAAAACACTAACACCCTAACAACAAACAACACTAACACCCTAACAACAAAAACCACTAAACCCCAACAAGAAACAACCCTAAACCCCTAACAACAAACACTAACCCCCTAACAACAAACAACACTAAACCCCTAACAAGAAACTACCCTAACCCCGTAACAACAAACAACACTAACCCCGTAACAACAAACAACCCTAACCCCCAAACAACAAACAACCCTAACCCCCTAACAACAAACAATCCTAACCCCCGAACAACCAACAACACTAACCCCCTAACCACAGTAAACACTAACACCCTAACAACAAAAACCACTAAACCCCAACAAGAAACAACCCTAAACCCCTAACAACAAACAACACTAACCCCCTAACAACAAACAACCCTAACCAAACAACAAAAAACCCTAACCCACTAACATCAAACAACACTAACACCCTAACAACAAACAACCCTAACCCCCTAACAAAAAACAACAGTAACACCCTAACAACAAAAACCACTAAACCCCAACAAGAAACAACCCTAAACCCCTAACAACAAACAACACTAACCCCCTAACAGCAAACAACCCTAACCAAACAACAAACAAACCTAACCCACTAACAACAAACAACACTAACCCCGTAACAACAAACAACCCATACCCCCCAACAGCAAACAACAGTAACACCCTAACAACAAAAACCAGTAAACCCCAACAAGAAACAACCCTAAACCCCTAACAAGAAACAACACTAACCCCTAACAACAAACAACCCAAACCAAGCAAGAAACAAACCTAACCCACTAACAACAAACAACACTAACACCCTAACAACAAACAACCCTAAACCCCTAACATCAAAGAACACAAACACCCTAACAACAAACAACTCTAACCCCCTAACAACAAACACTAACCCGCCAAACAACAAACAACACTAACCCCTAAAAACCAAAACCAATAACCCACTAACAACAACCCTAACCCACTAACAACAAACAGCCCTAACAACCTAACAACAAACAACACTAACCCCCTAACAACAAACAACCCTAAACCCCTAACATCAAACAACACTAACCCCCTAACAACACAAAACACTAACACCCTAACAACAAAAACCGCTCAACCCCAACAAGAAACAACCCTAAAACCCTAACAACAAGCACTAACCCCCTAACAACAAACAACACTAAACCCCTAACAAGAAACTACCCTAACTCCGTAACAACAAACAACACTAACCCCGTAACAACAAACAACCCTAACCCCCAAACAACAAACAACCCTAACCCCGTAACAACAAACAATCCTAACCCCCGAACAACCAACAACACTAACCCCCTAACCACAATAAACACTAACACCCGAACAACAAAAACCACTAAACCCCAACAAGAAACAACCCTAAACCCCTAACAACAAACAACACTAACCCCCTAACAACAAACAACCCTAACCAAACAACAAACAAACCTAACCCACTAACAACAAACAACACTAACACCCTAACAACAAACAACCCTAACCCCTAACAACAAACAACACTAACACCCTAACAACAAACAACCCTAACCCCTAACAACAAACAACACTAACCCCCTAACAACAAACAAAACTAAACTCCTAACATCAAAGAACACTAACACCCTAACAACACAAAACACTAACACCCTAACAACAAACACTAACCCCCAGACAACAAACAACCCTAACCCGTAAAAACCAAAAACACTAAACCACTAACAACAAACAACCCTAACCCACTAAAAACAAACAACACTAACCTCTTAACAACAACCCTAAACCCCTAATATCAAACAACACTAACCCCCTAACAACACAAAACACTAACACCCTAACAACAAACAACACTAACACCCTAACAACAAAAACCACTAAACCCCAACAAGAAACAACCCTAAACCCCAAACAACAAACACTAACCCCCTAACAACAAACAACCCTAACCAAACAACAAAAAACCCTAACCCACTAACATCAAACAACACTAACACCCTAACAACAAACAACCCTAACCCCCTAACAAAAAACAACAGTAACACACTAACAACAAAAACCACTAAACCCCAACAAGAAACAACCCTAAAACCCTAACAACAAACAACACTAACCCCCTAACAACAAACAACCCTAACCAAACAACAAACAAACCTAACCCACTAACAACAAACAACACTAACACGCGAACAACAAACAACCCTAACCCCCCAACAGCAAACAACAGTAACACCCTAACAACAAAAACCAGTAAACCCCAACAAGAAACAACCCTAAACCCCTAACAAGAAACAACACTAACCCCCTAACAACAAACAACCCTAACCAAACAAGAAACAAACCTAACCCACTAACAACAAACAACACTAACACCCTAACAACAAACAACCCTAAACCCCTAACATCAAAGAACACAAACACCCTAACAACAAACAACTCTAACCCCCTAACAACAAACACTAACCCGCCAAACAACAAACAACCCTAAGCCCTAAAAACCAAAACCACTAACCCACTAACAACAACCCTAACCCACTAACAACAAACAGCCCTAACAACCTAACAACAAACAACACTAACCCCCTAACAACAAACAACCCTAAACCCTTAACAACAAACACTAACCCCCAACAACAAACAACACTAAACCCCTAACAAGAAACTAACCTAACCCCGTAACAAGAAACAACACTAACCCCGTAACAACAAACAACCCTAACCCCGTAGCAACAAACAACCCTAACCCCCAAACAACAAAAAACCCTATCCCCCTAACAACAAACAATCCTAACCCCCGAACAACCAACAACACTAACCCCCTAACCACAATAAAGACTAACACCCGAACAACAAAAACCACTAAACCCCAACAAGAAACAACCCTAAACCCCTAACAACAAACAACACTAACCCCCTAACAACAAACAACCCTAACCAAACAACAAACAAACCTAACCCACTAACAACAAACAACACTAACACCCTAACAACAAACAACCCTAACCCCTGACAACAAACAACACTAACACCCTAACAACAAACAACCCTAACCCCTAACAACAAACAACACTAACCCCCTAACAACAAACAAAACTAAACTCCTAACATCTAAGAACACTAACACCCTAACAACACAAAACACTAACACCCTAACAACAAACACTAACCCCCAAAAAACAAACAACCCTAACCCGTAAAAACCAAAAACACTAAACGACTAACAACAAACAACCCTAACCCACTAACAACAAACAACACTAACCTCCTAACAACAAACAACCCTAAACCCCTAACATCAAACAACACTTACCCACTAACAACACAAAACACTAACACCCTAACAACAAACAACACTAACACCCTAACAACAAAAACCACTAAACCCCAACAAGAAACAACCCTAAACCCCTAACAACAAACACTAACCCCCTAACAACAAACAACACTAAACCCCTAACAAGAAACTACCCTAACCCCGTAACAACAAACAACACTAACCCCGTAACAACAAACAACCCTAACCCCCAAACAACAAACAACCCTAACCCCCTAACAACAAACAATCCTAACCCCCGAACAACCAACAACACTAACCCCCTAACCACAGTAAACACTAACACCCTAACAACAAAAACCACTAAACCCCAACAAGAAACAACCCTAAACCCCTAACAACAAACAACACTAACCCCCTAACAACAAACAACCCTAACCAAACAACAAAAAACCCTAACCCACTAACATCAAACAACACTAACACCCTAACAACAAACAACCCTAACCCCCTAACAAAAAACAACAGTAACACCCTAACAACAAAAACCCCTAAACCCCAACAAGAAACAACCCTAAACCCCTAACAACAAACAACACTAACCCCCTAACAGCAAACAACCCTAACCAAACAACAAACAAACCTAACCCACTAACAACAAACAACACTAACCCCGTAACAACAAACAACCCATACCCCCCAACAGCAAACAACAGTAACACCCTAACAACAAAAACCAGTAAACCCCAACAAGAAACAACCCTAAACCCCTAACAAGAAACAACACTAACCCCTAACAACAAACAACCCAAACCAAGCAAGAAACAAACCTAACCCACTAACAACAAACAACACTAACACCCTAACAACAAACAACCCTAAACCCCTAACATCAAAGAACACAAACACCCTAACAACAAACAACTCTAACCCCCTAACAACAAACACTAACCCGCCAAACAACAAACAACACTAACCCCTAAAAACCAAAACCAATAACCCACTAACAACAACCCTAACCCACTAACAACAAACAGCCCTAACAACCTAACAACAAACAACACTAACCCCCTAACAACAAACAACCCTAAACCCCTAACATCAAACAACACTAACCCCCTAACAACACAAAACACTAACACCCTAACAACAAAAACCGCTCAACCCCAACAAGAAACAACCCTAAAACCCTAACAACAAGCACTAACCCCCTAACAACAAACAACACTAAACCCCTAACAAGAAACTACCCTAACTCCGTAACAACAAACAACACTAACCCCGTAACAACAAACAACCCTAACCCCCAAACAACAAACAACCCTAACCCCGTAACAACAAACAATCCTAACCCCCGAACAACCAACAACACTAACCCCCTAACCACAATAAACACTAACACCCGAACAACAAAAACCACTAAACCCCAACAAGAAACAACCCTAAACCCCTAACAACAAACAACACTAACCCCCTAACAACAAACAACCCTAACCAAACAACAAACAAACCTAACCCACTAACAACAAACAACACTAACACCCTAACAACAAACAACCCTAACCCCTAACAACAAACAAGACTAACACCCTAACAACAAACAACCCTAACCCCTAACAACAAACAACACTAACCCCCTAACAACAAACAAAACTAAACTCCTAACATCAAAGAACACTAACACCCTAACAACACAAAACACTAACACCCTAACAACAAACACTAACCCCCAGACAACAAACAACCCTAACCCGTAAAAACCAAAAACACTAAACCACTAACAACAAACAACCCTAACCCACTAAAAACAAACAACACTAACCTCCTAACAACAACCCTAAACCCCTAATATCAAACAACACTAACCCCCTAACAACACAAAACACTAACACCCTAACAACAAACAACACTAACACCCTAACAACAAAAACCACTAAACCCCAACAAGAAACAACCCTAACCCCGTAACAACAAACAACACTAACCCCGTAACAACAAACAACCCTAACCCCCAAACAACAAACAACCCTAACCCCCTAACAACAAACAATCCTAACCCCCGAACAACCAACAACACTAACCCCCTAACCACAGTAAACACTAACACCCTAACAACAAAAACCACTAAACCCCAACAAGAAACAACCCTAAACCCCTAACAACAAACAACACTAACCCCCTAACAACAAACAACCCTAACCAAACAACAAAAAACCCTAACCCACTAACATCAAACAACACTAACACCCTAACAACAAACAACCCTAACCCCCTAACAAAAAACAACAGTAATACCCTAACAACAAAAACCACTAAACCCCAACAAGAAACAACTCTAAAACCCTAACAACAAACAACACTAACCCCCTAACAACAAACAACCCTAACCAAACAACAAACAAACCTAACCCACTAACAACAAACAACACTAACACGCGAACAACAAACAACCCTAACCCCCCAACAGCAAACAACAGTAACACCCTAACAACAAAAAGCAGTAAACCCCAACAAGAAACAACCCTAAACCCCTAACAAGAAACATCACTAACCCCCTAACAACAAACAACCCTAACCAAACAAGAAACAAACCTAACCCACTAACAACAAACAACACTAACACCCTAACAACAAACAACCCTAAACCCCTAACATCAAAGAACACAAACACCCTAACAACAAACAACTCTAACCCTCTAAAAACAAACACTAACCCGCCAAACAACAAACAACCCTAACCCCTAAAAACCAAAACCACTAACCCACTAACAACAACCCTAACCCACTAACAACAAACAGCCCTAACAACCTAACAACAAACAACACTAACCCCCTAACAACAAACAACCCTAAACCCCTAACATCAAACAACACTAACCCCCTAAAAACACAAAACACTAACACCCTAACAACAAAAACCGCTCAACCCCAACAAGAAACAACACTAAAACCCTAACAACAAGCACTAACCCCCTAACAACAAACAACACTAAATCCCTAACAAGAAACTACCCTAACCCCATAACAAAAAACAACACTAACCCCGTAACAACAAACAACCCTAACCCCCAAACAACAAACAACCCTACCCCGTAACAACAAACAATCCTAACCCCCGAACAACCAACAACACTAACCCCCTAACCACAATAAACACTAACACCCGAACAACAAAAACCACTAAACCCCAACAAGAAACAACCCTAAACCCCTAACAACAAACAACACTAACCCCCTAACAACAAACAACCCTAACCAAACAACAAACAAACCTAACCCACTAACAACAAACAACACTAACACCCGAACAACAAACAACCCTAACCCCCTAACAACAAACAACACTAACACCCTAACAACAAACAACCCTAACCCCCTAACAACAAACAACACTAACCCCATAACAACAAACAACCCTAAACCCCTATCATCAAAGAACACTAACACCCTAACAACAAACAACCCTAACCTCCTAACAACAAACACTAACCCCCAAACAACAAACAACCCTAAAACCTGAAAACCAAAAACACTAACCCACTAACAACAAACAACACTACCCCCCTAAAAACAAACAATCCTAACCCCCTAACAACAAACAACACTCACCCCTAAAAAACAAACAACCCTAAAACCCTAAAAGCAAACAACACTGAACCCCTAAAAACAAACAACACTAAGCCCTTAACAACAAACAACACTAACACCCGAACAACAACACCACTAAACCCCAACAAGAAACAACCCTAAGCCCCTAACAACAAACAACACTAACCCCCTAACAAGAAACAACCCTAAACCCCTAACAACAAACAACACTAACCCCCTAACAACAAACAACACTAACACCCTAACAACAACCAACCCTAACCCCCTAAGAACAAACAACACTAACGCCCTAAGAACAAACAACACTAACCCCCAGCAACGAACAATACTGACCCCCTTACAACACAAAACCTAACCTCTTATCAAAAAACAACCCTAACCCACTAACAACAACCCTAACACCCTAACAACAAACAACACTATCCCCCTAACAACAAACAACCCTAAACCCCTAACATCAAAGAACACTAACACTCTAACAACAAACAACTCTAACCCCCTAACAACACAAAACACTAACACCCTAACAACAAACAGCACTAACACCCTAAGAACAAAAACGACTAAACCCCAACAAGAAACAACCCTAAACCCCTAACAACAAACAACACTAACCCCCTAACAACAAACAACCCTAACCAAACAACAAACAAACCTAACCCACTAACAACAAACAACACTAACACCCTAACAACAAACAACCCTAACCCCTAACAACAAACAACACTAACACCCTAACAACAAACAACCCTAACCCCTAACAACAAACAACACTAACCCCCTAACAACAAACAAAACTAAACTCCTAACATCAAAGAACACTAACACCCTAACAACACAAAACACTAACACCCTAACAACAAACACTAACCCCCAAACAACAAACAACCCTATCCCGTAAAAACCAAAAACACTAAACCACTAACAACAAACAACCCTAAACCACTAACAACAAACACTAACCTCCTAACAACAAACAACCCTAAACCCCTAACATCAAACAACACTAACCCCCTAACAACACAAAACACTAACACCCTAACAACAAACAACACTAACACCCTAACAACAAAAACCACTAAACCCCAACAAGAAACAACCCTAAACCCCTAACAACAAACACTAACCCCCTAACAACAAACAACACTAAACCCCTAACAAGAAACTACCCTAACCCCGTAACAACAAACAACACTAACCCGGTAACAACAAACAACCCTAACCCCCAAACAACAAGCAACCCTAACCCCCTAACAACAAACAATCCTAACCCCCGAACAACCAACAACACTAACCCCCTAACCACAGTAAACACTAACACCCTAACAACAAAAACCACTAAACCCCAAGAAGGAACAACCCTAAACCCCTAACAACAAACAACACTAACCCCCTAACAACAAACAACCCTAACCAAACAACAAAAAACCCTAACCCACTAACATCAAACAACACTAACACCCTAACAACAAACAACTCTAACCCCCTAACAAAAAACAACAGTAACACCCTAACAACAAAAACCACTAAACCCCAACAAGAAACAACCCTAAACCCCTAACAACAAACAACACTAACCCCCTGACAACAAACAACCCTAACCAAACAACAAACAAACCTAACCCACTAACAACAAACAACACTAACACGCGAACAACAAACAACCCTAACCCCACAACAGCAAACAACAGTAACACCCTAACAACAAAAACCAGTAAACCCCAACAAGAAACAACCCTAAACCCCTAACAAGAAACAACACTAACCCCCTAACAACAAACAACCCTAACCAAACAAGAAACAAACCTAACCCACTAACAACAAACAACACTAACACCCTAACAACAAACAACCCTAAACCCCTAACATCAAAGAACACAAACACCCTAACAACAAACAACTCTAACCCCCAACAACAAACACTAACCCGCCAAACAACAAACAACCCTAACCCCTAAAAACCAAAACCAGTAACCCACTAACAACAACCCTAACCCACTAACAAAAAACAGCCCTAACAACCTAACAACAAACAACACTAACCCCCTAACAACAAACAACCCTAAACCCCTAACATCAAACAACACTAACCCCCTAACAACACAAAACACTACCACCCTAACAACAAAAACCGCTCAACCCCAACAAGAAACAGCCCTAAAACCCTAACAACAAGCACTAACCCCCTAACAAGAAACTACCCTAACCCCGTAACAACAAACAACACTAACCCCGTAACAACAAACAACCCTAACCCCCTAACAACACAAAACACTAACACCCTAACAACAAACAACACTAACCTCCTAACAACAAACAACCCTAACCAAACAACAAACAAACCTAACCCACTAACAACAAACAACACTAACACCCGAACAACAAACAACCCTAACCCCCTAACAACAAACAACACTAACACCCTAACAACAAACAACCCTAACCCCCTAACAACAAACAGCACTAACCCCATAACAACAAACAACCTTAAACCCCTAACATCAAAGAACACTAACACCCTAACAACAAACAACCCTAACCCCTTAACAACAAACACTAACCCCCAAACAACAAACAACCCTAAAACCCTAAAAGCAAACAACACTAAACCCCTAAAAACAAACAACACTAAGCCCCTAACAACAAACAACACTAACACCCGAACAACAAACACCACTAAACCCCAACAAGAAACAACCCTAAGCCCCTAACAACAAACAACACTAACCCCCTAACAAGAAACAACCCTAACCCCCTAACAACAAACAACAGTAACACCCTAACCAGAAACAACCCTAACCCCCTAACAACAAACAACACTAACCCCCAACAACAACCAACCCTAAACCCCTAACATCAAAGAACACTAACACCCTAACAACAAACAACACTAACACCCTAACAACAAAAACCACTAAACCCCAACAAGAAACAACCCTAAACCCCTAACAACAAACAACACTGACCCCCTAACAACAAACAACCCTAACCAAACAACAAAAAACCCTAACCCACTAACAACAAACAACACTAACACCCTAACAACAAACAACCCTAACCCCCTAACAAGAAACAACAGTAACACCCTAACCAGAAACAACCCTAACCCCCTAACAACAAACAACACTAACCCCCTAACAACAAACAACCCTAAACCCCTAACATCAAAGAACACTAACACCCTAACAACAAACAACCCGAACCCCCTAACAACAAACACTAACCCCCAAACAACAAACAACCCTAACCCCTAAAAACCAAAAACACTAACCCACGAACAACAAACAACCCTAACAAACTAACAACAAACAACCCTAACACCCTAACAACAAACAACACTAACCCCCTAACAACAAACAACCCTAAACCCCTAACATCAAACAACACTAACTCCCTAACAACACAAAACACTAACACCCTAACAACAAACAACACTAACCCCCTAACAACAAACACTAACCCCCAAACAACAAACAACCCTAAAACCCTAAAAGCAAACAACACTAAACCCCTAAAAACAAACAACACTAAGCCCGTAACAACAAACAACACTAACACCCGAACAAGAAACACCACTAAACCCCAACAAGAAACAACCCTAAGCCCCTAACAGAAAACAACACTAACCCCCTAACAATAAACAACCCTAAACCCCTAACAACAAACAACACTAACCCCCTAACAACAAACAACACTAACACCCTAACAACAACCAACCCTAACCCCCTAAGAACAAACAACACTAATGCCCTAAGAAGAAACAACACTAACCCCCAACAAGGAACAATACTAACCCCCTAACAACACAAAACCTAACCTCTTATCAACAAACAACCATAACCCACTAACAACAAACAACACTAACACCCTAACAACAAACAACACTAACCCCCTAACAACAAACAACCCTAAACCTCTAACATCAAAGAACACTAACACCCTAACAACAAACAACCCTAGCCCCCTAACAACAAACACTAACCCCCAAAGAACAAACAACCCTAACCCCTAAAAACCAAAAACACTAACCCACTAACAACAAACAACCCTAAACCCCTATCATCAAACAACACTAACCTCCTAACAACACAAAACACTAACACCCTAACAACAAACAACACTAACACCCTAACAACAAAAACCACTAAACCCCAACAAGAAACAACCCTAAACCCCTAACAACAAACACTAACCCCCTAACAACAAACAACACTAAACCCCTAACAAGAAACTAACCTAACCCCGTAACAACAAACAACACTAACCCCGTAACAACAAACAACCCTAACCCCCAAACAACAAACAACCCTAACCTCCTAACAACAAACAATCCTAACCCCCGAACAACCAACAACACTAACCCCCTAACCACAATAAAGACTAACACCCTAACAACAAAAACCACTAAACCCCAACAAGAAACAACCCTAAACCCCTAACAACAAACAACACTAACCCCCTAACAACAAACAACCCTAACCAAACAACAAACAAACCTAACCCACTAACAACAAACAACACTAACACCCTAACAGCAAACAACCCTAACCCCTAACAACAAACAACACTAACACCCTAACAACAAACAACACTAACACCCTAACAACAAGAACCGCTAAACCCCAACAAGAAACAACCCTAAAACCCTAACAACAAACACTAACCCCCTAACAATAAACAACACTAAACCCCTAACAAGAAACTACCCTAACCCCGTAACAACAAACAACACTAACCCCCTAACAACAAACAACCCTAACCCACAAACAACAAACAACCCTAACCCCCTAACAACAAACAATCCTAACCCCCGAACAACCAACAACACTAACCCCCTAACCACAGTATACACTAACACCCTAACAACAAAAACCACTAAACCCCTACAAGAAACAACCCTAAACCCCTAACAACAAACAACACTAACCCCCTAACAACAAACAACCCTAACCAAACAACAAAAAACCCTAACCCACTAACAACAAACAACACTAACACCCTAACAACAAACAACCCTAACCCCCTAACAAGAAACAACAGTAACACCCTAACCAGAAACAACCCTAACCCCCTAACAACAAACAACACTAACCCCCTAACAACAAACAACCCTAAACCCCTAACATCAAAGAACACTAACACCCTAACAACAAACAACCCTAACCCCCTAACAACAAACACTAACCCCCAAACAACAAACAACCCTAACCCCTAAAAACCAAAAACACTAACCCACTAACAACAAACAACCCTAACAAACTAACAACAAACAACCCTAACCCCCTAACAACAAACAACAGTAACACCCTAACCACAAACAACCCTAACCCCCTAACAACAAACAACACTAACCCCCAACAACAATCAACGCTAAACCCCTAACATCAAAGAACACTAACACCCTAACAACAAACAACACTAACCCCCTAACAGAAACACTAACCCCCAAACAACAGACAACCCTAACCCCTAAAAACCAAAAACACTAACCCACTAACAACAAACAACCCTAAACCACTAACAACAAACAACCCTGACACCCTAACAACAAACAACACTAACCCCATAACAACAAACAACCCTAAACCCCTAACATGAAACAACACTAACCCCCTAACAACACAAAACACTAACACCCTAACAACAAACAACACTAACACCCTAACAACAAAAACCACTAAACCCCAACAAGAAACAACCCTAAACCCCTAACAACAAACACTAACCCCCTAACAACAAACATCACTAAACCCCTAACAAAAAACTAACCTAACCCCGTAACAACAAACAACACTAACCTGGTAACAAGAAACAACCCTAACCCCCAAACAACAAACAACCCTAACCCCCTAACAACAAACAACCCTAACCCCCGAACAACGAACAACACTAACCTCCTAACCACAATAAACACTAACACCAGAACAAAAAAAACCACTAAACCCCAACAAGAAACAAACCTAAACCCATAACAACAAACAACACTAACCCCCTAACAACAAACAACCCTAACCAAACAACAAACAAACCTAAACCACTAACAACAAACAACACTATCACGCGAACAACAAACAACCCTAACCCCCTAACAACAAACAACACTAACACCCTAACAACAAAAACCAATAAACCCCAGTAAGAAACAACCCTAAAACCCTAACAACAAACAACACTAACCCCCTAACAACAAACAACCCTAACCAAACAACAAACAAACCTAACCCACAAACAACAAACAACACTAACCCCCGAACAAGAAACAACCCTAACCCCCTAACAACAAACAACACTAACACCCTAACAACAAACAACCCTAACCCCCTAACAACAAACAGCACTAACCCCATAACAACAAACAACCTTAAACCCCTAACATCAAACAACACTAACACCCTAACAACAAACAACCCTAACCCCCTAACAACAAACACTAACCCCCAAACAACAAACAACCCTAAAACCCTAAAAGCAAACAACACTAAACCCCTAAAAACAAACAACACTAAGCCCCTAACAACAAACAACACTAACACCCGAACAACAAACACCACTAAACCCCAACAAGAAACAACCCTAAGCCCCTAACAACAAACAACACTAACCCCCTAACAAGAAACAACCCTAACCCCCTAACAACAAACAACAGTAACACCCTAACCAGAAACAACCCTAACCCCCTAACAACAAACAACACTAACCCCCAACAACAACCAACCCTAAACCCCTAACATCAAAGAACACTAACACCTTAACAACAAACAACACTAACACCCTAACAACAAAAACCACTAAACCCCAACAAGAAACAACCCTAAACCCCTAACAACAAACACTAACCCCCTAACAATAAACAACACTAAACCCCTAACAAGCAACTACCCTAACCCCGTAACAACAAACAACACTAACCCCCTAACAACAAACAACCCTAACCAAACAACAAAAACCCTAACCCACTAACAACAAACAACACTAACACCCTAACAACAAACAACCCTAACCCCCTAACAACAAACAACAGTAACACCCTAACCAGAAACAACCCTAACCCCCTAACAACAAACTACACTAACCCCCTAACAACAAACAACCCTAACCCCCTAACAACAAACACTAACCCCCAAACAGCAAACAACCCTAACCCCTAAATACCAAAAACACTAACCCACTAACAACAAACAACACTAACCCCCTAACAACAAACAACCCTAAACCCCTAACATCAAACAACACTAACCCCCTAACAACACAAAACACTAACACCCTAACAACAAACAACACTAAAACCCTAACAACAAAAACCACTAAACCCCAACAAGAAACAACCCTAAACCCCTAACAACAAACACTAACCCCCTAACAACAAACAACACTAAACCCCTAACAAGAAACTACCCTAACCCCGTAACAACAAACAACACTAACCTGGTAACAAGAAACAACCCTAACCCTCAAACAACAAACAACCCTAACCCCCTAACAACAAACAATCCTAACCCCCGAACAACGAACAACACTAACCTCCTAACCACAATAAACACTAACACCCGAACAACAAAAACCACTAAACCCCAACAAGAAACAACCCTAAACCCCTAACAACAAACAACACTAACCCCCTAACAACAAACAACCCTAACCAAACAACAAACAAACCTAAACCACTAACAACAAACAACACTATCACGCGAACATCAAACAACCCTAACCCCCTAAAAACAAACAACACTAACACCCTAACAACAAAAACCAATAAACCCCAACAAGAAACAACCCTAAAACCCTAACAACAAACAACACTAACCCCCTAACAACAAACAACCCTAACCAAACAACAAACAAACCTAACCCACTAACAACAAACAACACTAACACCCGAACAACAAACAACCCTAACCCCCTAACAACAAACAACACTAACACCCTAACAACAAACAACCCTAACCCCCTAACAACAAACAACACTAACCCCATAACAAAAAACAACACTAACACCCTAACAACAACCAACCCTAACCCCCTAACAGAAAACAACACTAACCCCCTAACAATAAACAACCCTAAACCCCTAACAACAAACAACACTAACCCCCTAACAACAAACAACACTAAACCCCTAACAAGAAACTAACCTAACCCCGTAACAACAAACAACACTAACCCCGTAACAACAAACAACCCTAACCCCCAAACAACAAACAACCCTAACCTCCTAACAACAAACAATCCTAACCCCCGAACAACCAACAACACTAACCCCCTAACCACAATAAAGACTAACACCCTAACAACAAAAACCACTAAACCCCAACAAGAAACAACCCTAAACCCCTAACAACAAACAACACTAACCCCCTAACAACAAACAACCCTAACCAAACAACAAACAAACCTAACCCACTAACAACAAACAACACTAACACCCTAACAGCAAACAACCCTAACCCCTAACAACAAACAACACTAACACCCTAACAACAAACAACACTAACACCCTAACAACAAGAACCGCTAAACCCCAACAAGAAACAACCCTAAAACCCTAACAACAAACACTAACCCCCTAACAATAAACAACACTAAACCCCTAACAAGAAACTACCCTAACCCCGTAACAACAAACAACACTAACCCCCTAACAACAAACAACCCTAACCCACAAACAACAAACAACCCTAACCCCCTAACAACAAACAATCCTAACCCCCGAACAACCAACAACACTAACCCCCTAACCACAGTATACACTAACACCCTAACAACAAAAACCACTAAACCCCTACAAGAAACAACCCTAAACCCCTAACAACAAACAACACTAACCCCCTAACAACAAACAACCCTAACCAAACAACAAAAAACCCTAACCCACTAACAACAAACAACACTAACACCCTAACAACAAACAACCCTAACCCCCTAACAAGAAACAACAGTAACACCCTAACCAGAAACAACCCTAACCCCCTAACAACAAACAACACTAACCCCCTAACAACAAACAACCCTAAACCCCTAACATCAAAGAACACTAACACCCTAACAACAAACAACCCTAACCCCCTAACAACAAACACTAACCCCCAAACAACAAACAACCCTAACCCCTAAAAACCAAAAACACTAACCCACTAACAACAAACAACCCTAACAAACTAACAACAAACAACCCTAACCCCCTAACAACAAACAACAGTAACACCCTAACCACAAACAACCCTAACCCCCTAACAACAAACAACACTAACCCCCAACAACAATCAACGCTAAACCCCTAACATCAAAGAACACTAACACCCTAACAACAAACAACACTAACCCCCTAACAGAAACACTAACCCCCAAACAACAGACAACCCTAACCCCTAAAAACCAAAAACACTAACCCACTAACAACAAACAACCCTAAACCACTAACAACAAACAACCCTGACACCCTAACAACAAACAACACTAACCCCATAACAACAAACAACCCTAAACCCCTAACATGAAACAACACTAACCCCCTAACAACACAAAACACTAACACCCTAACAACAAACAACACTAACACCCTAACAACAAAAACCACTAAACCCCAACAAGAAACAACCCTAAACCCCTAACAACAAACACTAACCCCCTAACAACAAACATCACTAAACCCCTAACAAAAAACTAACCTAACCCCGTAACAACAAACAACACTAACCTGGTAACAAGAAACAACCCTAACCCCCAAACAACAAACAACCCTAACCCCCTAACAACAAACAACCCTAACCCCCGAACAACGAACAACACTAACCTCCTAACCACAATAAACACTAACACCAGAACAAAAAAAACCACTAAACCCCAACAAGAAACAAACCTAAACCCATAACAACAAACAACACTAACCCCCTAACAACAAACAACCCTAACCAAACAACAAACAAACCTAAACCACTAACAACAAACAACACTATCACGCGAACAACAAACAACCCTAACCCCCTAACAACAAACAACACTAACACCCTAACAACAAAAACCAATAAACCCCAGTAAGAAACAACCCTAAAACCCTAACAACAAACAACACTAACCCCCTAACAACAAACAACCCTAACCAAACAACAAACAAACCTAACCCACAAACAACAAACAACACTAACCCCCGAACAAGAAACAACCCTAACCCCCTAACAACAAACAACACTAACACCCTAACAACAAACAACCCTAACCCCCTAACAACAAACAGCACTAACCCCATAACAACAAACAACCTTAAACCCCTAACATCAAACAACACTAACACCCTAACAACAAACAACCCTAACCCCCTAACAACAAACACTAACCCCCAAACAACAAACAACCCTAAAACCCTAAAAGCAAACAACACTAAACCCCTAAAAACAAACAACACTAAGCCCCTAACAACAAACAACACTAACACCCGAACAACAAACACCACTAAACCCCAACAAGAAACAACCCTAAGCCCCTAACAACAAACAACACTAACCCCCTAACAAGAAACAACCCTAACCCCCTAACAACAAACAACAGTAACACCCTAACCAGAAACAACCCTAACCCCCTAACAACAAACAACACTAACCCCCAACAACAACCAACCCTAAACCCCTAACATCAAAGAACACTAACACCTTAACAACAAACAACACTAACACCCTAACAACAAAAACCACTAAACCCCAACAAGAAACAACCCTAAACCCCTAACAACAAACACTAACCCCCTAACAATAAACAACACTAAACCCCTAACAAGCAACTACCCTAACCCCGTAACAACAAACAACACTAACCCCCTAACAACAAACAACCCTAACCAAACAACAAAAACCCTAACCCACTAACAACAAACAACACTAACACCCTAACAACAAACAACCCTAACCCCCTAACAACAAACAACAGTAACACCCTAACCAGAAACAACCCTAACCCCCTAACAACAAACTACACTAACCCCCTAACAACAAACAACCCTAAACCCCTAACATCAAAGAACACTAACACCCTAACAACAAACAACCCTAACCCCCTAACAACAAACACTAACCCCCAAACAGCAAACAACCCTAACCCCTAAATACCAAAAACACTAACCCACTAACAACAAACAACACTAACCCCCTAACAACAAACAACCCTAAACCCCTAACATCAAACAACACTAACCCCCTAACAACACAAAACACTAACACCCTAACAACAAACAACACTAAAACCCTAACAACAAAAACCACTAAACCCCAACAAGAAACAACCCTAAACCCCTAACAACAAACACTAACCCCCTAACAACAAACAACACTAAACCCCTAACAAGAAACTACCCTAACCCCGTAACAACAAACAACACTAACCTGGTAACAAGAAACAACCCTAACCCTCAAACAACAAACAACCCTAACCCCCTAACAACAAACAATCCTAACCCCCGAACAACGAACAACACTAACCTCCTAACCACAATAAACACTAACACCCGAACAACAAAAACCACTAAACCCCAACAAGAAACAACCCTAAACCCCTAACAACAAACAACACTAACCCCCTAACAACAAACAACCCTAACCAAACAACAAACAAACCTAAACCACTAACAACAAACAACACTATCACGCGAACATCAAACAACCCTAACCCCCTAAAAACAAACAACACTAACACCCTAACAACAAAAACCAATAAACCCCAACAAGAAACAACCCTAAAACCCTAACAACAAACAACACTAACCCCCTAACAACAAACAACCCTAACCAAACAACAAACAAACCTAACCAACTAACAACAAACAACACTAACACCCGAACAACAAACAACCCTAACCCCCTAACAACAAACAACACTAACACCCTAACAACAAACAACCCTAACCCCCTAACAACAAACAACACTAACCCCATAACAAAAAACAACACTAACACCCTAACAACAACCAACCCTAACCCCCTAACAGAAAACAACACTAACCCCCTAACAATAAACAACCCTAAACCCCTAACAACAAACAACACTAACCCCCTAACAACAAACAACACTAACACCCTAACAACAACCAACCCTAACCCCCTAAGAACAAACAACACTAATGCCCTAAGAAGAAACAACACTAACCCCCAACAAGGAACAATACTAACCCCCTAACAACACAAAACCTAACCTCTTATCAACAAACAACCATAACCCACTAACAACAAACAACACTAACACCCTAACAACAAACAACACTAACCCCCTAACAACAAACAACCCTAAACCTCTAACATCAAAGAACACTAACACCCTAACAACAAACAACCCTAGCCCCCTAACAACAAACACTAACCCCCAAAGAACAAACAACCCTAACCCCTAAAAACCAAAAACACTAACCCACTAACAACAAACAACCCTAAACCCCTATCATCAAACAACACTAACCTCCTAACAACACAAAACACTAACACCCTAACAACAAACAACACTAACACCCTAACAACAAAAACCACTAAACCCCAACAAGAAACAACCCTAAACCCCTAACAACAAACACTAACCCCCTAACAACAAACAACACTAAACCCCTAACAAGAAACTAACCTAACCCCGTAACAACAAACAACACTAACCCCGTAACAACAAACAACCCTAACCCCCAAACAACAAACAACCCTAACCTCCTAACAACAAACAATCCTAACCCCCGAACAACCAACAACACTAACCCCCTAACCACAATAAAGACTAACACCCTAACAACAAAAACCACTAAACCCCAACAAGAAACAACCCTAAACCCCTAACAACAAACAACACTAACCCCCTAACAACAAACAACCCTAACCAAACAACAAACAAACCTAACCCACTAACAACAAACAACACTAACACCCTAACAGCAAACAACCCTAACCCCTAACAACAAACAACACTAACACCCTAACAACAAACAACACTAACACCCTAACAACAAGAACCGCTAAACCCCAACAAGAAACAACCCTAAAACCCTAACAACAAACACTAACCCCCTAACAATAAACAACACTAAACCCCTAACAAGAAACTACCCTAACCCCGTAACAACAAACAACACTAACCCCCTAACAACAAACAACCCTAACCCACAAACAACAAACAACCCTAACCCCCTAACAACAAACAATCCTAACCCCCGAACAACCAACAACACTAACCCCCTAACCACAGTATACACTAACACCCTAACAACAAAAACCACTAAACCCCTACAAGAAACAACCCTAAACCCCTAACAACAAACAACACTAACCCCCTAACAACAAACAACCCTAACCAAACAACAAAAAACCCTAACCCACTAACAACAAACAACACTAACACCCTAACAACAAACAACCCTAACCCCCTAACAAGAAACAACAGTAACACCCTAACCAGAAACAACCCTAACCCCCTAACAACAAACAACACTAACCCCCTAACAACAAACAACCCTAAACCCCTAACATCAAAGAACACTAACACCCTAACAACAAACAACCCTAACCCCCTAACAACAAACACTAACCCCCAAACAACAAACAACCCTAACCCCTAAAAACCAAAAACACTAACCCACTAACAACAAACAACCCTAACAAACTAACAACAAACAACCCTAACACCCTAACAACAAACAACACTAACCCCCTAACAACAAACAACCCTAAACCCCTAACATCAAACAACACTAACTCCCTAACAACACAAAACACTAACACCCTAACAACAAACAACACGAAAACCCTAACAACAAAAACCACTAAACCCCAACAAGAAACAACCCTAAACCCCTAACAACAAACACGAACCCCCTAACAACAAACAACACTAAACCCCTAACAAGAAACTACCCTAACCCCGTAACAACAAACAACACTAACCTAGTAACAAGAAACAACCCTAACCCCCAAACAACAAATAACCCTAACCCCCTAACAACAAACAATCCTAACACCCGAACAATGAAAAACACTAACCCCCTAACCACAATAAACACTAACACCCGAACAACAAAAACCACTAAACCCGAACAAGAAACAACCCTAAACCCCTAACAACAAACAACACTAACCCCCTAACAACAAACAACCCTAACCAAACAACAAACAAACCTAAACCACTAACAACAAACAACACTATCACACGAACAGCAAACAACCCTAACCCCCTAACAACAAACAACACTAACACCCTAACAACAAACAACCCTAACCCCCTAACAACAAACAACAGTAACACCCTAACCAGAAACAACCCTAACCCCGTAACAACAAACAACACTAACCCCCTAACAACAAACAACCCTAAACCCCTAACATCAAAGAACACTAACACCCTAACAACAAACAACCCTAACCCCCTAACAACAAACACTAACCCCCAAATAACAAACAACCCTAACCCCTAAAAACCAAAAACACTAACCCACTAACAACAAACAACCCTAACAAACTAACAACAAACAACTCTAACACCCTAACAACAAACAACACTAACCCCCTAACAACAAACAACCCTAAACCCCTAACATCAAACAACACTAACTCCCTAACAACACAAAACACTAACACCCTAACAACAAACAACACTAACCCCCTAACAACAAACAACCCTAACCCCTAAAAACCAAAAACACTAAACCACTAACAACAAACAACCCTAGCCCACTAACAACAAACAACCCTAACACCCTAACAACAAACAACACTAACCCCCTAACAACAAACAACCCTAAACCCCTAACATCAAAAAACACTAACACCCTAACAACAAACAACCCTAGCCCCCTAAAAACAAACACTAACCCCCAAACAACAAACAACCCTAACCCATAAAAACCAAAAACTCTAACCCACTAACAACAAACAACCCTAACCCACTAACAACAAACAACCCTAACCCCCTAACAACAAACAACACTAACCTCCTTACAACACAAAACACTAACACCCTAACAACAAACAACACTAACACCCTAACAACAAAAACCACTAAACCCCAACAAGAAACAACCCTAAACCCCTAACAACAAACACTAACCCCCTAACAATAAACAACACTAAACCCCTAACAAGAAACTACCCTAATCCCGTAACAACAAACAACACTAACCCCCTAACAACAAACAACCCTAACCAAACAACAAACAAACCTAACCCACTAACAACAAACAACACTAACACCCTAACAACAAACAACCCTAACCCCTAACAACAAACAACACTAACACCCTAACAACAAACAACCCTAACCCCTAACAACAAACAACACTAACCCCCTAACAACAAACAAAACTAAACTCCTAACATCAAAGAACACTAACACCCTAACAACACAAAACACTAACACCCTAACAACAAACACTAACCCCCAGACAACAAACAACCCTAACCCGTAAAAACCAAAAACACTAAACCACTAACAACAAACAACCCTAACCCACTAAAAACAAACAACACTAACCTCCTAACAACAAACAACCCTAAACCCCTAACATCAAACAACACTAACCCCCTAACAACACAAAACACTAACACCCTAACAACAAACAACACTAACACCCTAACAACAAAAACCACTAAACCCCAACAAGAAACAACCCTAAACCCCAAACAACAAACACTAACCCCCTAACAACAAACAACACTAAACCCCTAACAAGAAACTACCCTAACCCCGTAACAACAAACAACACTAACCCCGTAACAACAAACAACCCTAACCCCCAAACAACAAACAACCCTAACCCTCTAACAACAAACAATCCTAACCCCCGAACAACCAACAACATTAACCCCCTAACCACAGTAAACACTAACACCCTAACAACAAAAACCACTAAACCCCAACAAGAAACAACCCTAAACCCCTAACAACAAACAACACTAACCCCCTAACAACAAACAACCCTAACCAAACAACAAAAAACCCTAACCCACTAACATCAAACAACACTAACACCCTAACAACAAACAACCCTAACCCCCTAACAAAAAACAACAGTAACACCCTAACAACAAAAACCACTAAACCCCAACAAGAAACAACCCTAAACCCCTAACTACAAACACTAACCCCCTAACAACAAACAACACTAAACCCCTAACAACAAACAACACTAACCCCCTAACAACAAACAACCCTAACCAAACAACAAACAAACCTAACCCACTAACAACAAACAACACTAACACGCGAACAACAAACAACCCTAACCCCACAACAGCAAACAACAGTAACACCCTAACAACAAAAACCAGTAAACCCCAACAAGAAACAACCCTAAACCCCTAACAAGAAACAACACTAACCCCCTAACAACAAACAACCCTAACCAAACAAGAAACAAACCTAACTCACTAACAACAAACAACACTAACACAATAACAACAAACAACCCTAAACCCCTAACATCAAAGAACACAAACACCCTAACAACAAACAACTCTAACCCCCAACAACAAACAGTAACCCGCCAAACAACAAACAACCCTAACCCCTAAAAACCAAAACCACTAACCCACTAACAACAACCCTAACCCACTAACAAAAAACAGCCCTAACAACCTAACAACAAACAACACTAACCCCCTAACAACAAACAACCCTAAACCCCTAACATCAAACAAAACTAACCCCCTAACAACACAAAACACTACCACCCGAACAACAAAAACCGCTCAACCCCAACAAGAAACAGCCCTAAAACCCTAACAACAAGCACTAACCCCCTAACAAGAAACTACCCTAACCCCGTAACAACAAACAACACTAACCCCGTAACAACAAACAACCCTAACCCCCAAACAACAAACAACCCTAACCCCGTAACAACAAACAATCCTAACCCCCGAACAACCAACAACACTAACCCCCTAACCACAATAAACACTAACACCCGAACAACAAAAACCACCAAACCCCAACAAGAAACAACCCTAAACCCCTAACAACAAACAACCCTAACCCCCTAACAACAAACAACACTAACACCCTAACAACAAATACCAATAAACCCCAACAAGAAACAACCCTAAAACCCTAACAACAAACAACACTAACCCCCTAACAAGAAACAACCCTAACCAAACAAAAAACAAACCTAACCCACTAACAACAAACAACACTAACACGCGAACAACAAACAACCCTAACCCCCTAACAACAAACAACAGTAACACCCTAACAACAAAAACCACTAAACCCCAACAAGAAACAACCCTAAACCCCTAACAACAAAAACACTAACCCCCTAACAACAAACAACCCTAACCAAACAACAAACAAACCTAACCCACTAACAACAAACAACACTAACACCCGAACAACAAACAACCCTAACCCCCTAACAACAAACAACACTAACACCCTAACAACAAACAACCCTAACCCCCTAACAACAAACAACAGTAACACCCTAACCAGAAACAACCCTAACCCCGTAACAACAAACAACACTAACCCCTTAACAACAAACAACCCTAAACCCCTAACATCAAAGAACACTAACACCCTAACAACAAACAACCCTAACCCCCTAACAACAAACACTAACCCCCAAATAACAAACAACCCTAACCCGTAAAAACCAAAAACACTAACCCACTAACAACAAACAACCCTAACAAACTAACAACAAACAACCCTAACACCCTAACAACAAACAACACTAACCCCCTAACAACAAACAACCCTAAACCCCTAACATCAAACAACACTAACTCCCTAACAACACAAAACACTAACACCCTAACAACAAACAACACTAACCCCCTAACAACAAACAACCCTAACCCCTAAAAACCAAAAACACTAAACCACTAACAACAAACAACCCTAGCCCACTAACAACAAACAACCCTAACACCCTAACAACAAACAACACTAACCCCCTAACAACAAACAACCCTAAACCCCTAACATCAAAGAACACTAACACCCTAACAACAAACAACCCTAGCCCCCTAAAAACAAACACTAACCCCCTATCAACAAACAACCCTAACCAAACAACAAACAAACCTAACCCACTAACAACAAACAACACTAACACGCGAACAACAAACAACCCTAACCCCACAACAGCAAACAACAGTAACACCCTAACAACAAAAACCAGTAAACCCCAACAAGAAACAACCCTAAACCCCTAACAAGAAACAACACTAACCCCCTAACAACAAACAACCCTAACCAAACAAGAAACAAACCTAACTCACTAACAACAAACAACACTAACACCCTAACAACAAACAACCCTAAACCCCTAACATCAAAGAACACAAACACCCTAACAACAAACAACTCTAACCCCCAACAACAAACACTAACCCGCCAAACAACAAACAACCCTAACCCCTAAAAACCAAAACCAGTAACCCACTAACAACAACCCTAACCCACTAACAAAAAACAGCCCTAACAACCTAACAACAAACAACACTAACCCCCTAACAACAAACAACCCTAAACCCCTAACATCAAACAACACTAACCCCCTAACAACACAAAACACTACCACCCTAACAACAAAAACCGCTCAACCCCAACAAGAAACAGCCCTAAAACCCTAACAACAAGCACTAACCCCCTAACAAGAAACTACCCTAACCCCGTAACAACAAACAACACTAACCCCGTAACAACAAACAACCCTAACCCCCTAACAACACAAAACACTAACACCCTAACAACAAACAACACTAACCTCCTAACAACAAACAACCCTAAACCCCTAACATCAAACAACACTAACCCCCTAACAACACAAAACACTAGCACCCTGACAACAAACAACACTAACACCCTAACAACAAAAAGCACTAAACCCCAACAAGAAACAACCCTAAACCCCTAACAACAAACACTAACCCCCTAACAACAAACAACACTAAACTCCTAACAAGAAACTACCCTAACCCCGTAACAACAAACAACACTAACCCGGTAACAACAAACAACCCTAACCCCCAAACAACAAACAACCCTAACCCCCTAACAACAAACAATCCTAACCCCCGAACAACCAACAACACTAACCCCCTAACCACAGTAAACACTAACACCCTAACAACAAAAACCACTAAACCCCAACAAGAAACAACCCTAAACCCCTAACAACAAACAACACTAACCCCCTAACAACAAACAACCCTAACCAAACAACAAAAAACCCTAACCTACTAACAACAAACAACCCTAACCCCCTAACAAAAAACAACAGTAACACCCTAACAACAAAAACCACTAAACCCCAACAAGAAACAACCCTAAACCCCTAACAACAAACAACACTAACCCCCTAACAACAAACAACCCTAACCAAACAACAAACGAACCTTACCCACTAACAACAAACAACACTAACCCCGTAACAACAAACAACCCTAACCCCCCAACAGCAAACAAGAGTAACACCCTAACAACAAAAACCAGTAAACCCCAATAAGAAACAACCCTAAACCCCTAACAAGAAACAACACTAACCCCTAACAACAAACAACCCTAACCAAACAAGAAACAAACCTAACCCACTAACAACAAACAACACTAACACCCTAACAACAAACAACCCTAAACCCCTAACATCAAAGAACACAAACACCCTAACAACAAACAACTCTAACCCCCTAACAACAAACACTAACCCGCCAAACAACAAACAACCCTAACCCCTAAAAACCAAAACCACTAACCCACTAACAACAACCCTAACCCACTAACAACAAACAGCCGTAACAACCTAACAACAAACAACACTAACCCCCTAACAACAAACAACCCTAAACCCCTAACATCAAACAACACTAACCCCCTAACAACACAAAACACTAACAGCCTAACAGCAAAAACCGCTCAACCCCAACAAGAAACAACCCTAAAACCCTAACAACAAGCACTAACCCCCTAACAACAAACAACACTAAACCCCTAACAAGAAACTACAATAACTCCGTAACACCAAACAATACTAACCCCGTAACAACAAACAACCCTAACCCCCAAACAACAAACAACCCTAACCCCGTAACAACAAACAATCCTAACCCCCGAACAACCAACAACACTAACCCCCTAACCACAATAAACACTAACACCCGATCAACAAAAACCACTAAACCCCAACAAGAAACAACCCTAAACCCCTAACAACAAACAACACTAACCCCCTAACAACAAACAACCCTAACCAAACAACAAACAAACCTAACCCACTAACAACAAACAACACTAACACCCTAACAACAAACAACCCTAACCCCTAACAACAAACAACACTAACACCCGAACAACAAACAACCCTAACCCCCTAACAACAAACACTAACCCCCTAACAACAAACAACCCTAAATCCCTAACATCAAAGAACACTAACCCCCTAACAACACAAAACACTAACACCCTAACAACAATCACTAACCCCCAAACAACAAACAACCCTAACCCGTAAAAACCAAAAACACTAAACCACTAACAACAAACAACCCTAACCCACTAACAACAAATAACACTAACCTCCTAACAAGAAACAACCCTAAACCCCTAACATCAAACAACACTAACCCCCTAACAACACAAAACACTAACACCCTAACAACAAACAACACTAACACCCTAACAACAAAAACCACTAAACCCCAACAAGAAACAACCCTAAACCCCTAACAACAAACACTAACCCCCTAACAACAAACAACCCTAACCCCCTAACAACAAACAACACTAACACCCTAACAACAAAAACCAATAAACCCCAACAAGAAACAACCCTAAACCCCTAACAACAAACAACACTAACCCCCTAACAACAAACAACCCTAACCAAACAAAAAACAAACCTAACCGACTAACAACAAACAACACTAACACGCGAACAACAAACAACCCTAACCCCCTAACAACAAACAACAGTAACACCCTAACAACAAAAACCACTAAACCCCAACAAGTAACAACCCTAAACCCCTAACAACAAAAACACTAACCCCCTAACAACAAACAACCCTAACCAAACAACAAACAAACCTAACCCACTAACAACAAACAACACTAACACCCGAACAACAAACAACCCTAACCCCCTAACAACAAACAGCACTAACCCCATAACAACAAACAACCGTAAACCCCTATCATCAAAGAACACTAACACCGTAACAACAAACAACCCTAACCCCCTAACAATAAACACTAAACCCTAAACAACAAACAACACTAAAAGCTGAAAACCAAAAACACTAACCCACTAACAACAAACAACACTAACCCCCTAGAAACAAACAATCCTAACCCCCTAACAACAAACAACACTCACCCCTAAAAAACAAACAACCCTAAAACCCTAAAAGCAAACAACACTGAACCCCTAAAAACAAACAACACTAAGCCCTTAACAACAAACAACACTAACACCCGAACAACAACACCACTAAACCCCAACAAGAAACAACCGTAAGCCCCTAACAACAAACAACACTAACCCCCTAACAAGAAACAACCCTAAACCCCTAACAACAAACAACACTAACCCCCTAAAAACAAACAACACTAACACCCTAACAACAACCAACCCTAACCCCCTAAGAACAAACAACACTAACGCCCTAAGAACAAACAACACTAACCCCCAGCAACGAACAATACTGACCCCCTAACAACACAAAACCTAACCTCTTATCAAAAAACAACCCTAACCCACTAACAACAAACAACCCTAACACCCTAACAACAAACAACACTAACCCCCTAACAACAAACAACCTTAAACCCCTAACATCAAAGAACACTAACACCCTAACAACAAACAACCCTAACCCCCTAAGAACAAACACTAACACCCAAACAACAAACAACCCTAAAACCCTAAAAGAAAACAACACTAAACCCCTAAAAACAAACAACACTAAGCCCCTAACAACAAACAACACTAACACCCGAACAACAAACACCACTAAACCCGAACAAGAAACAACCCTAAGCCCCTAACAACAAACAACACTAACCCCCTAACAAGAAACAACCCTAAACCCCTAACAACAAACAACACTAACCCCCTAACAACAAACAACACTAACACCCTAACAACAAAAACCACTAAACCCCAACAAGAAACAACCCTAAACCCCTAACAACAAACACTAACCCCCAACAATAAACAACACTAAACCCCTAACAAGAAACTACCCTAACCCCGTAACAAAAAACAACACTAACCGCGTAACAACAAACAACCCTAACCCCCAAACAACAAACAACCCTAACCCCCTAACAACAAACAATCCTAACCCCCGAACAACGAACAACACTAACCCCCTAACCACAATAAAGACTAACACCCTAACAACAAAAACCACTAAACCCCAACAAGAAACAACCCTAAAACCCTAACAACAAACAACACTAACCCCCTAACAACAAACAACCCTAACCAAACAACAAACAAACCTAACCCACTAACAACAAACAACACTAACACCCGAACAACAAACAACCCTAACCCCCTAACAACAAACAACACTAACACCCTAACAACAAACAACCCTAACCCCCTAACAACAAACAGCACTAACCCCATAACAACAAACAACCTTAAACCCCTAACATCAAAGAACACTAACACCCTAAGAACAAACAACCCTAACCCCTTAACAACAAACACTAACCCCCAAACAACAAACAACCCTAAAACCCTAAAAGCAAACAACACTAAACCCCTAAAAACAAACAACACTAAGCCCCTAACAACAAACAACACTAACACCCGAACAACAAACACCACTAAACCCCAACAAGAAACAACCCTAAGCCCCTAACAACAAACAACACTAACCCCCTAACAAGAAACAACCCTAACCCCCTAACAACAAACAACAGTAACACCCTAACCAGAAACAACCCTAACCCCCTAACAACAAACAACACTAACCCCCAACAACAACCAACCCTAAACCCCTAACATCAAAGAACACTAACACCCTAACAACAAACAACACTAACACCCTAACAACAAAAACCACTAAACCCCAACAAGAAACAACCCTAAACCCCTAACAACAAACAACACTGACCCCCTAACAACAAACAACCCTAACCAAACAACAAAAAACCCTAACCCACTAACAACAAACAACACTAACACCCTAACAACAAACAACCCTAACCCCCTAACAAGAAACAACAGTAACACCCTAACCAGAAAAAACCCTAACCCCCTAACAACAAACAACACTAACCCCCTAACAACAAACAACCCTAAACCCCTAACATCAAAGAACACTAACACCGTAACAACAAACAACCCGAACCCCCTAACAACAAACACTAACCCCCAAACAACAAACAACCCTAACCCCTAAAAACCAAAAACACTAACCCACTAACAACAAACAACCCTAACAAACTAACAACAAACAACCCTAACACCCTAACAACAAACAACACTAACCCCCTAACAACAAACAACCCTAAACCCCTAACATCAAACAACACTAACTCCCTAACAACACAAAACACTAACACCCTAACAACAAACAACACTAACCCCCTAACAACAAACACTAACCCCCAAACAACAAACAACCCTAAAACCCTAAAAGCAAACAACACTAAACCCCTAAAAACAAACAACACTAAGCCCGTAACAACAAACAACACTAACACCCGAACAAGAAACACCACTAAACCCCAACAAGAAACAACCCTAAGCCCCTAACAGAAAACAACACTAACCCCCTAACAATAAACAACCCTAAACCCCTAACAACAAACAACACTAACCCCCTAACAACAAACAACACTAACACCCTAACAACAACCAACCCTAACCCCCTAAGAACAAACAACACTAATGCCCTAAGAAGAAACAACACTAACCCCCAACAAGGAACAATACTAACCCCCTAACAACACAAAACCTAACCTCTTATCAACAAACAACCATAACCCACTAACAACAAACAACACTAACACCCTAACAACAAACAACACTAACCCCCTAACAACAAACAACCCTAAACCTCTAACATCAAAGAACACTAACACCCTAACAACAAACAACCCTAGCCCCCTAACAACAAACACTAACCCCCAAAGAACAAACAACCCTAACCCCTAAAAACCAAAAACACTAACCCACTAACAACAAACAACCCTAAACCCCTATCATCAAACAACACTAACCTCCTAACAACACAAAACACTAACACCCTAACAACAAACAACACTAACACCCTAACAACAAAAACCACTAAACCCCAACAAGAAACAACCCTAAACCCCTAACAACAAACACTAACCCCCTAACAACAAACAACACTAAACCCCTAACAAGAAACTAACCTAACCCCGTAACAACAAACAACACTAACCCCGTAACAACAAACAACCCTAACCCCCAAACAACAAACAACCCTAACCTCCTAACAACAAACAATCCTAACCCCCGAACAACCAACAACACTAACCCCCTAACCACAATAAAGACTAACACCCTAACAACAAAAACCACTAAACCCCAACAAGAAACAACCCTAAACCCCTAACAACAAACAACACTAACCCCCTAACAACAAACAACCCTAACCAAACAACAAACAAACCTAACCCACTAACAACAAACAACACTAACACCCTAACAGCAAACAACCCTAACCCCTAACAACAAACAACACTAACACCCTAACAACAAACAACACTAACACCCTAACAACAAGAACCGCTAAACCCCAACAAGAAACAACCCTAAAACCCTAACAACAAACACTAACCCCCTAACAATAAACAACACTAAACCCCTAACAAGAAACTACCCTAACCCCGTAACAACAAACAACACTAACCCCCTAACAACAAACAACCCTAACCCACAAACAACAAACAACCCTAACCCCCTAACAACAAACAATCCTAACC